>NC_073306.1:98835425-99135425 GCF_027595985.1 Sorex araneus | reverse complement strand
GTTGCTTTTTTTGTTTTGGGTTTTTTTTGGGATCTTACTCCTGGGCTTTGAGCTCAGGGATCACTCCTGGCGGAGTGACCATGCAGTACCAGGGATCAAACATGGGGCTCCTACTTGCAAATTATGTGCTTCTATCCTCTGAGCTGTCGCAATAGCCCCCTCACAGTTTTCATACTTAATATCCAGTTTCACTCTCCCTTATTCAACTACAACTACCTGAAGTGACTCTGCAGCTGATATTCCATATTCTCCTCAGTTATCAGTGATGTTCAACCTCTCCGTTCACTCGCCGATACACCGCCAGGCCTGACTCAGCATCTTTAGACTCCAAGCAGACCTTCCGTGGACTTGGGGGACCATCTGAACCCAGGCAGCCGTGTGTAAGGTAAGTGCCCTACCCACTCACACTCAAAAAAAATAAAATAAAATAGCTACAATAGTTTTCGAATGTTCTCTTTCATCTAGCAGAGATGAAAAGATTCATCTTATTTCTACACTTAGTTCTAGCCTGCTTTTAGCAAAAACTAACTAAAGACAGAGTGAATTTTACTTGCCTCCACTTAAAATCAAATTAACTGCTCTCCTCATTGTGCTTAAAATTCTGGCAAGTCGAAGTCTCTCCCTCCTTCTAACTTTATTTTGCTTTCCCCTCTTGCTTTCGACAACTACCACACTATCTGGAGAACCATCAAACAACCTCCTGAAAAATGCACCGAACTTTTACAGCTAAGCTGTCCAATATGGTAAGTAAGCACTTGATATATGTGGATGCAGATGTGTCCAGTAACTAAGAAATTTTACCTTTCCTTTAATTCTAACAAATTAAGTGGACATGGAGGGCTAAACGTTCCCTTCAACTTTTCCTTCAACCATAATTTCATGACCTCATCAGAGGGTACTCCCTTGCCTACAATACACTCCTCTATGAATTCACCATGCTCTTTCTTCAAAACAAGTTCATCCACCTCTAGTGATCTTCCTGAGCCCTTGGTCTGATTTCATCCCCTCACTCCCAATAACACACAAGCAATGCATCTATGTAAATAAATGCTTCAGTGAACAATTAAATTATGTCTTTTCTCTATACACCCAAATAATAAAGGAACCCTTATCTTATTAATTAGAATAAACCAAATACTCAAACAAAAAATATGCATGTAAATAAATTATGAAACATGTCATTTATTTTTTGCAGTGCGGGGCTCAGACCCGGGGCCTCACATACACAAGGAAGGTGCCTACCACTAAACCGCATCCCTGGCCCCAAGAAACAGACATTGAAGAGACACTATATAAATAACACGTAATAGCCAGTATCATTTAGACTTTTTCTTGATATGGGTATGACAATGTAAGATAATAAGTTTATGCAAGCAATCCTTAGTATGCATCTCTACTCACTCCAAGAAGAAAGCGCATGTGTGAAATCTTATTTTTGGGAGATTATGTTAAAAGCCAGGCCTTCCAAATCATCCATTTGCTTTTTTTTTGCTTTTTTTGGGTCACACCCAGCGATGCTCAGGGGTTATTCCTGGCTTTGCACTCAGGAATTACTCCTGGCGGTGCTTGGGGTACCATATGGGATGCCGGGGATCGAACCCAGGTCGGCCGCGTGCAAGGCAAACACCCTACCCACTGTGCTATCGCTCCGGCCCAAAATAATCCATTTTCTAATCTCACTACATTTTATACAGAACATTTCTAATTTCCTTTTCTTCACCTGCTCTTCATTTTATTTCAAGTACTTGCTTTCAATAAAAAGTTCTAAAATGTTTTTTTCCACAAAAAAATTCTGCACCTAAACATGCCTCCTCTTTTTAGTTGCATTTTCTCACTTGTCCTGCTAGCACTCTTCTCTGCTCTTTCCAGAAGGCCAAGTTTTGTTCTGATCTCCCCTCTCAGTGCTGCTCAGTTCAATAACAAAACAAGACTCTCTGGTTAGAGTAAATAAAAAACTATGTCTTAGTTCTTGAACTGACCTACCCAAACAGAAGATGAGCAAGCATGAGGACCAGCACTAGAGCAGCTCCTAGAAATAAGCGTCCATGTTGCTCTACAACCAGCCAAAGTAGAAAGGAGCAGCAACCAGCACATTTTATATTCCAGATTAAAACCAAGATATATATTTTTCCCCAAGATTTTGGTTTGATTTGGTGTTGAGGATTGAACCATAAGCTTTATACATGCAAAACATGCTTTATACATGCGAAGCATGTATTCCTATCACTGAGTTATATCACTGGTTGTCTCATGAGTTTTCTAATTTATGGGAGTGCAAGTCTTTTCAGTTAGCTTTTTAGACCATATTCATGGTGCTCAGGTAACTGCAAAGCGCTGGGGATCAAACCCAGGCTTTCTGCATGCTTTGCATGCACTCAGCCCATCAAGCCATCTCCCTGCCCTACAATTTAAGCCCAAATTACGAGCCCATCTGTTTGATCTATTTGGTCTGAGTCTGCAGGGCTGGGCAAGGTTTGTGTAGGTTTTACAGCTCATCCATTGGAAATAGGCTGTTTTAGCATCTGGCTTTACAATGAGCTGTTAGGTATATTAGGAAAATATAGTAGCAGTTATCATTTGCTATTTGTTGTATGATAGACACTAATAAATGTTTCCTGACTTTTCCCTAAAAATCCCTATGGAAGTAGGCTTGGCAAGATAAAACAGGAGTTAAAGTGTTTGCCTAACATGCAGCCAATGCCCATCCAATCCTGAGCACCACATATGATACCCCACATACCACCTTTTGAAGCAGGTGTATTAAACTGACTTTACTTATGAGAAAGAGGCTAAGAGAAATTAAGAGACCTTTCATTGAGAATATAACAAGTAACAGATTTGGAAACTGCCAGATACTGTGCTCTTAAATCTGAGTTGCTTCATCCTGCTAATCATATAATCACCACTTTTTGTGGTTCTTCCAACCATCTGCCAGAGAATTCAAGAAATTCACGTATGTCAGGTTAATCTGGGAAATAACAGTTAATTGACACAGGATCCCTAACACCTTCAACCTGCAGGAAATTCTCAAAGTCACAACCCTTCTGACTACAACAAAAATTTAGGAGAGGAGTAGTCTAGAAAAGTAAAAAAAGGGCAAGGTAAAATAGGTGGAGAATAGAGTAGAAAGGAGCAGCAACCAGCGTTTCTCAAGATCAGAAGGAAGCATTTCCACTGGAGGGAAGGAATGGCCTGGGAGCCTCAGGGGAAGGAGATTGTCTGCGTAAATGGACCTAAAAAAGGGTCAACAGCCACAACTGAGACTAGATCAATGAAATCTGACTAGATCAGTGAACTTAATATTTCCTTAAGTTCACAAGAACCTAATATAATCATCAAGAATTCTATGCAAAATAAATACCCAAACTGAAGTTTATCACATCCAGGTTGTACTACCACCTACCCACCTCGAATGAGTACTCCGTTTGCAAATATACCATCCTCAGCCCCATCAGGCGTGATGATGTAAGAACACTGTGCTCACCTTTGTATCCAGAAGAAAAAGCCTCAGAGAGGGAACATTTCTTAAGTTTACACAGATAAATAATGGCAAAGATCCCAATACAAATTTGCTTGACCCAACAACAATGCTCCTTCCCCTAAGACTCTGTTGCACTAGTAAATCCTATACTTAAAGAGCATCGAGGAATGGGGGTCCAGTGATACAACACAAGCCCTCCAAGTGCAAGGTCTCAGGTTTAGTTCCAGACATCCCAGCACTCTGGATATGGCCCTGGTGGACCTTGGGCACCACAGGTGTGGCCCCTGACCTCCTGAGCCCACTCAGACCCAAGCACCATCAAGAGTGGCCTCCACAAAAAAAAAGAAAAACTATTCACAACATTCTTAGCAGACTACTTCTGAACAGATGTGCTACTAACTCTGAAGCTATTTGAATTAAAACCAGAACTTACTGGTGGAGAGGCAAAGCGACAAGATGGAGAGCTGCCACAGGGGGTTCCGGAGACAGAGCCAGCCGACACGGGCACGGGGACAGGACAGGCTGCAGGAGACATGAGAGAGAGAGGCCACTCTGAGTGTGACTTCTTCATGCAGAGTCTACAGAAAACTCCATCTGTATGTTTGCCACACTTGTTCCTGCTTATTAGAGCTCCACAGAGAAAACAAACAAAATGCTACTATTTCAACTTGGATTTGGAAGGTAAAACTGCTATTAAATAAACACAATTTTTTCAGAAGTTCAGTACATTTCAAGAAGTACCCCAAATTTTTGTAATGCTAGATATTAATATTTCCTTAAGTTCACAAGAACCCTTAAAAAAGAAGGGTAGAGTGGGAATACTCACACTTTTTTACTGGAACTTGCTCGAGAAAAGGATGGCTAAAAAATGCTTCTGTAATGAAAAACAGGAATGCGGCAATTAAACTGATGTGAACCTGAAGTTAGGGTAAGCATCTCAATAGAATCTACATACTACCTTTGAGAGAGTAAACATTTATTATTGACTTCTTCATAAAGCCTCCTCTTTTTTTCTTTTTGGGTCACACCCAGCAATGCATAGGGGATACTCCTGTCTCTGCTCTCAGGAACTACCCTTGGCAGTGCTCAGGGGACAATATGGGATGCTGGGAATCAAACCCGGGTTGGCTGCGTGCAAGGCAAACACCCTACCCACTGTGCTATGGCTCCAGCCCCCAAAGCCTCCATTTTTTTTTAGAGGAGGTGTAATTTGGGTCCCACCAGGGGTGCCTCCCTATTGTGGTGCTCAAACTCGTTGTCAGCAGGGAACCTAGGCTGCCTACATGCAAAACCATGTTCTACATCCTGGATGACTTATTCCCTGGCCTAAGGTCTTTATTCTCTTTTAGAGCAGAAGCAAATTAATTTTATAAATCATCTCTTAAAATTAAATTACTATTAACATTATGATCACAATTATTGTTTTGTACTGGATAGCTACCTGCAAAAAAAAAAGAACTCTGACCTCTGTCTAATGCCAGGCACAAAAGTCAGATCAAAGTGGATTAAAGACCTAAATATCAGACATGAATCTATAAGGTTCATAGAAGAAAATGTAGGCAGAACTTTCCATGACACTGAAGCTAAAAGCATCTTTAAGGATGAAACAGCACTAACCATGCAAGTAGAAGCAAACATAAACAAATAGGACTACATTAAACTAAGAAGCTTCTGCACTTCAAAAGAAACAGTGACCAAAATATAGAAAGAGCCCACAGAATGGGAAAGAATATTTACCCAATACCCATCTGATAAGGGATTAATATCAAGGATATACAAGACACTAGTAGAATTGTGTAAGAAAAAAACCTCCAACCCCATCAAAAAATGGGGAGAAGAAATGGGGAGAAGTTTCTCCAAAAAAGAAATACAGATGGCCAAAAGGCACATGAAAAAATGCTCCACATGCTAGTCATCAGGGAGATGCAAATCAAAACAACAATGAGCTATCATCTCACACCACAGAGACTGGCACACATTCAAAAGAACAAAAGCAACCAATGCTGGAGTGGATGTGAGGAAAAAGGAACGCTCCTTCACTGTTGGTGGGAATGCTGACTGGTCCAGACTTTCTGGAAAACAATATGGACAGTCCTTCAAAAACTAGAAATTGAGCTTCCATATGACCCTGCAATACCACTTCTGGGAATATATATCAAGGATGCAAAAGAGCACAGTAGAAATGACATCTGTACCTATATATTCATTGCAGCACTGTTCATAACAGCCAAAATATGGAAACAACCCAAGTGCCCTAAAACAGACGACTGGTTAAAGAAACTTTAGTACATCTACACAATGGAATGCTATGCAGCTGTTAGGAGAGATGAAGTCATGAAATTTGCTTATAAATGGGTAGACATGAAGAGTATCATGCTAAGTGAAATGAGTCAGAAAAAGAGATACAGACATAGAGGGACTGCACTCATTTGTGTAGTAAAGAATAACATCACATGAGGCTGACACCAAGGACAGTAGATACAAGGGCCAGGGGGATTGCCCCATAGCTGGAAGACTGCTTCATGAGCAGAGGGGAGAAGGCAGATGGAATAGAGAAGGGATCACTAAGAAAATGATGGCTGGAATGCACAAAAGTCAGATCAAAATGGATTAAAGACCTCAACATCAGACCACAAACCATAAGGTACATTGAAGACAAGGTAGGCAAAACCCTCCAGGATATTGAAGATAAAGGTATCTTCAAAGATGACACGGAACTAAGCAATCTAGTAAAAACAGAGATCAACAAATGGGACTACATTAAACTAAAAAGCTTCTGCACAGCAAAAGAAACAGCGACCAGAATACAAAGACTATCTACAGAATGGGAAAGGATATTTACACAATACACATCAGATAAGGGGTTGATATCAAGGGTATATAAAGCACTGGTTGAACTCTACAAGAAGAAAACATCCAACCCCATCAAAAAATGGGGCGAAGAAATGAACAGAAACTTTACCAAGGAAGAGATACGAATGGCCAAAAGACACATGAAAAAGTGCTCTACATCACTAATCATCAGAGAGATGCAGATCAAAACAACTTTGAGATACCACCTCACACCACAGAGGCTAGCACACATCCAAAAGAACAAAAGCAACCGCTGTTGGAGAGGATGTGGGGAGAAAGGGACCCTTCTACACTGCTGGTGGGAATGCCGGCTAGTTCAGCCCTTTTGGAAAACAGTATGGACAATTCTCAAAAAACTTGAGGTTGAGCTCCCATTTGACCCAGCAATACCACTGCTGGGAATATATCCCAGAAAAGCCAAAAAGTATAGTCGAAGTGACATATGCACTTATATGTTCACCGCAGCACTGTTTACAATAGGCAGAATCTGGAAAAAACCCGAGTGCCCTAGAACAGATGACTGGTTGAAGAAACTCTGGTACATATATACAATGGAATACTATGCAGCTGTTAGAAAAAATGAGGTCATGACGTTTGCATATAAGTGGATCTACATGGAAAGTATCATGCTAAGTGAAATGAGTCAGAAAGAGAGAGACAGACATAGAAAGATTGCACTCATCTGTGGAATATAGAATAATAGACTATAAGACGAACACCCAAGAATAGTAGAAATAAGTACCAGGAGGTTGTCACCATGGCTTGGAGGCTGTTCTCTCATCCTGGGCAACTCAGAGAAGGGAACAGCAAGTAAAATGTGGTTGTTGGTCATGTGGGGGAAAGATGATGCGGGCCAAATATAGACTAGAGACTGAACGCAATGGCCACTCAACACCTTTATTGCAAACCACAACACCTAATCAGAGAGAGAGAACAAAAGGGAATACCCTGCCATAGTGGCAGTGTGGGGTGGGGGGAGACGGGACTGGGAAGGGGGGGTGGGATGTTGGGTTTACTGGTGGTGGAGAATGGGCACTGGTGAAGGGATGGGTTATCAAACTTTGTAAGGGAGAAACATGAGCACAAAAATGTATAAATCTGTAACTGTACCCTCACGTTGACTCACTAATTAAAAATAAACTGTAAAAAAAAAAAATTAATTAAAAAAATTAAAAAAAAAATAAAAAAATAAATAAAAATAAAAATAAAAAAAAAAAAGAAAATGATGGCTGGAGGAACCAGTTGGGATGGGAGATGCATGCCGAAAGTAGATAATAGACCAAACATGATGACCTCTGAGTGTCTGTGTTGCAAGCTATAATGCCCAAAAGTAGAGAGAGAGTATGGGGAATACTGTCTGCCATGGAGGCGGGGGGAGGGTGGAAAAGAGGGGGTATATTCGAGATATTGGTGGTGGGGAATGTGCACTGGTGGAGGGATGGGTGTTTGATCATTGTGAGATTGTAACCCAAACATGAAAGCTTGTAACTAACTCACGGTGATTCAATAAAATTAAAAAAAAATTTTTTTTAATTATTGCTTTGCAGTATCAGAGATTCAACTCAGGGCCTCACAAATGCAAAATAAGCACTCTACCATTGAGCGCCATCCCTAGCCCCTATAATAAATTCTTTACAAGTGAAAATTTAAAGTAATAATTGTGAATTTTCTAAACATCCATAGCACATCTGAAGAGTCTGAAGCAGTTTTCTAATGTGTGACATCCTCAAGGATACAATCCAATGAAGCACTGCGATCAAGTCCTTGCAAGAATTTGAAATATGACTATTATTATCTTAAGAAAGAAATACAAGCAGCCTATTTGTATAATAAATTCAATCATTCTATTCCAAACTATTACTGTAAATGCTAGAGAGATTGTACAACAGGTAAGGCTTGACTTGCAAGCAGCTAATCCAGGTTCAAGCCCTATGGTCCACCAAGCCTAGTCAGGAGGGGTCCCTGAGCACAGAGCCAGGAGTAAGTCCTGAGCAAGCAGTGTACAGCCCAGGGAGGAAGAGAAAGAGAGGACATGGCACTCATCTAGCATGTGGCCAGCCTCGGTTTGATTCCCAGCACTCCATATGGTCCCCTGAGCCCCACTAGGAGTGACCTCTGAATACAAAGCCACTTGCACTGCTGGGTATGGCCCAAAAGGAGGCAAAGGAAGAAGAGGAGGGAGGAAGGGGAGGAGGAAACATTCCCATCACTGGCTTCACAATAAAAATCCTTGGGGGTAGGGGGGAGACTAGCAGGGAAAAGAAAGATAATCTAGCTTCACAGGAGATTCAGAGTGCCTGGCTCTGATTCAGTCCCCTAGGTTTGATCTGCAGCACTGGGAGGTAGGCTAGAACATAAGGTGAATGGACTGAGCAAAATGTTTTGTAAGTGGGAGGTCCCAGGTTTGATTTCTAGCACCACCTGGTTCCCTGAGCACCACCAGATTTCTGAGCACTGAGCCAGGAGGAACCTCTCAGTACCTCTGAATGTCGCTGAAAAACAAACATACAAAAAAAACCAGTAATCTTATTTCATTTCCTCAGCTAATCACAAAAGATAAAACACACTAAAAAGAAGGAATGTGAATCAGTAGTAAAACATATACTTAAATACCTACCTACACACACCCTGCTTCAGTCCCTGAAACCATCAAAAAATAAAAACAAATTAAAAAAAAGAACCTACTATCTTTTTTATTTATTTTAGCTTTTTTGGTCACACCCTGCGATGCACAGGTCCTGGCGGTGCCCAGGGGACCATATGGGATGCTGGAATTTGAACTCGGGTCGGCCGCGTGCAAGGAAAACGCTCTACCCGCTGTGCTATCACTCCAGCCCCTCACTATCTTTATTTTAAAAATAAACAAGTGCATGAATACATGGTGATTTATTACTATCTGTAATTTTCTTTATGTTAAAGTCTTTCAGTATTTCTTAATAAAAATAAATAAATAAATCACTTGTATCACTTGTAGTCCTATTGATCTTCGATTTGCTCGAGTGGGCGCCAGTAACATCTCCATTTGTCCCTGTCTCGAGCTAGTATAGCCCAATGATACCTGCTCGCTCCAGGAACAGAAAGAGCCTCAAATCATTCATTCAGAGATTTGACGAAGAAATCTGACCATCTAGCTGGAGGGCGGCCACGAGGTCTTCTGACATCCCGTGGAATCCAGTCTGTAACAGCTCTAGTCCAACGGTCGTCTCTGAATCGCATTACATGACCAGCCCATCTGATCTTTGATGCTTTGGCAAACGGGACAGCATCCCTGATTTTTGACCGTCGACGAAGGTCAGAACTCCGGATTCCTTCTCTCACTTAAGTGAGACATGATATTCCCAGCATAGCTCTTTCAATTCCTCTTTGGGACACCCTAATAGCATTCTCATCCTGTATGCAGAGGGCCCAGGTCTCTGAGGCATATGTTAGTGCAGGAAGAACGGTGGAATCAAAAAGATGTGCCTGGAGTCGGAGGTTCTTCGTTCTCTTAACCACCTCTTCGACGTTCTTGAATGTGTTCCACGCTGTTCTCTTCCTCCTGCACAGTTCTGGCACCAAGTCATTCTTCATGTTGATTTCTCGACCCAGGTACACATAGCTGCTGCATTCGGAGATGTTCGTTCCATTGAGAGCAAATGGAGCTTCAGGGACCAGTTCGTTTTTCATGAACATCGTCTTGTTGAGATTCAGCTGCAATACGACCCAGTGTCCACTACCCAGACATCGCCACCCTCCAGTTTGCTCTCCGGACACTTGGGCTGAACCTCACGCATGAGTGAAGCCCGGCAAAGCCAGGTAAGCAGAACTTTTCGACCTTAGCTCTAGGTTCAAAGAGACCTGGAAACAAGATCCTCTGTCTGCCTCCTCCAATCCCCGGCATCTGAGGGAGGGGTCCAACCCAGACGCCCCACCCTACCCAAGATAAATACCTCACTGGCCCACCCCCACTACATCCACTACCCAGACACCGCCACCCTTCAGGTTGCTCTCTGGACCTCTCGAGGCCGTGCGACACACCATAAAACACTTAATACCTATTATTCCCATACCATATTTGATAGGGTTCAAATTTAGTGTGAACCATGGTAACACGTCTAAGGGCGATTGGAGGCCGCCCTAAAAGCCTCCGTCCCTCTTGGAGAGCCTGGCAAGCTACCCGTCGAGTATTCGATATGCCAACAACAGTAACAACAATTGGCCTCATTCACCTGTCACCAAAAGAGCCCCCAATACATTAAGAAATAAATAAAATAAAATAAACCACAAAGAGGGGCTAGGGGCCTGAGAGACAGTGCAGCAGGGAGGGCACCTGCCTTGCTATGGCCAACTTGGGTTCAATCCCTGGCATCCCATATGGTCACCCTGAGCCCGCCAGAGTCTGAAGTAAGCCCTAAGCACCACTGAGTGTGGCCAAAATTAAAAAACAAGCAAACGAAAGCCACAAAGATAATCTCATGTACCATTAACTCTTAATACCTGCATGATATTAAATGTCACAGAATAAGTTATGTCAATTAGCAATGTGCCAATACGGAAATTCAAGGTAGCAAAAGGTCAGGAAGGGACTGGACAGCAGTACAACAGGTAGGGCTGACCCCTGTTCTACACTTGGCACCCACATGGTTCCCATAGCCCCTCCAGGAGTCATCCCTGAATGCAGAGTCAGGAGTAAGCCCTGAGTACTTCCAGACGTGGCCTGAAAACTTAAAAAAAAAAAAAAAAAAAAAAAAGCACTTTTGTCTCTTTTCCCCCACCCCACACACAAAACTTACTAGTCTAGAACCAGGGAGAAAATGCAAAGGGCCAGAGTGTATGCTTTGCATGTGGGAAGCCCAGATTTGATTCCATGTACATGGTCCCTACACAGAAATAGTAGGGACCCAGAGCACCATGCCAGAATGTGTGTGGTGCCTGCACCCCCAACCAGAAATAAAACAAGATTTTATAACTGTAATCTACAAATCGTTCATATCTCTCTTCCACTCAAATATACAGTTCTACAGAACAGGGATTTTATAACTCTATGCCCTAAAACATTATTTGCATATAGCACAGCTGGTAGGGCGTTTGCCTTGCACGTGGCCAACCCGGGTTCGATTCCTCCGTCACTCTTGGAGAGCCCAGCAAGCTACCAAGAGTATCCCGCCCGCATGGCAGAGCCTGGCAAGCTACCCGTGGCGTATTCATATGCCAAAAACAGTAACAAGTCTCACAATGGAGACGTTACTGGTGCCCGCTCGAGCAAATCTATGAGCAACAGGATGACAGTGATACAGCCCTAAAACATTATAAGAAGAAAGGGAAAGAAATCAAAGTAAATTAATTTTTCTTCTGACACTTCTATAAAATATAAAAAAAAAAAACTTTGATGGGGGTCAGAGAGAAAGAGAGAGAGAGAGAGAGAGAGAGTACAGTAGGCAGGATATTTGCCTTGCACACGGCTGACCCGGGTTCAATCCCAGGTACTCCAGATGGTTCCCTAAACCCTGCCAGAGCAATCCCTGAACACAGAGCCAGGAGTAACCCCTGAGCACCTCTGCTATGTCCCGAAAATCAAAATAAAGAATTTTAATAATGAAAATAACAAAATTAGAAAACATAAAAAATTTGAAAATATTACTTACCAAAATCCATTCTATCCTTTTGGTTTCTCTGAAGCAAACCCAAAAGGAGGTTAGTCAAATAGGGTGATGTTTCTCTGGGTATACTGGAAGGGAAAAAAAGGCAACCTAAGTGGTGAGTTTATACACATTATATAACTTTTGCCTTTATTATGCTAAATGAGAAAGTAGATGCTGTTTCACAAATACCAACTCCACCCCACACCAAAAGACCACGATAAAACACTTACTCCCTGGTCTGTGGGAGAAAGGCAAGAGCACAGCAGCAGGGGCATTTTTCTGGCATGCAGCCAACCTGGGATTTGGCCCCCAGCATCCCATAAAGTCCCCACAGCCTGCCCAGGGTAATTGCTGAGGAAAGAGCCAGGAGTTAGCCCTGAGCACAGCCAGGAGTGACCCAAAACCCCCCAATTTTAAAAATAATACTCATTCTTTAACTGGAGGTACAGTGTGAGGAGGGGTGGGAAGTACGCAGCTGCCTTTCATGAATGTCATCAGAGGCCAGAGAGACAGCACAGCAAGCAGAGAGGAGGCTGGCCACACATAGTCAACCAGGTTTGATTCCCAGCACCCCACATCATCTCCAAGCACTATCAGGAGTGATCGATCCAGCTTGGCAAATACAATTGAAAAACAATAAAGCTTTCTGAAATTCCAGATTAGAAAAAGATACTGATGAAGAAATGAAAAATAGGAAAACATGATTCACAGAGTAAATGCTACAAAGGCTACAAATAAAAGAACTGATCTGACAAGTAAGTAATGCAAGTTAATATGCCTGCTCCCATCTGTGACACTGGTGAGAACTGAGCGAAAGCAGCACTCTCACATGCCACACGAACTGGGGACAGTCCACTGTGAGAACTCAGCTCAGTAACTACATTTCTTCTTAACAAAATACAAGTGCACATGTGCCTGTGTGCACATACACACACACACCGAATTTCACTAAATATTGCTTGACAAAATAAAAAAATAAACCCTGGGCTCTAAGGGCTAGTCAAGAGGCCCAGTGGCAGAACAGAACACATCTTACACATGTGAAGCCCTGGATTCAATTCACAGCACAGAAAAAACCAACAAGGATCTGACTGTATGTATTTCAATATACCTAAAGACAGATTCTCTGTAGCCATTGTCACTGCTCCATATTATTTTTACATAGACACTGAACAAAGCCTATGGTAATAATGCAGAATAAAAAATGTCAAAGATGTAGAATAATTCACAAAGTGCGATGTGATTTGGACTGAAGTATGAGTGTGTATCCACAAATACTAAGCTGTGTAAAATAATCTGCATGAAAGATTTGGAAAGACACAAGCAGACACATTATCTTTACAAGCAGACACATTATCTTTACAGAGTAGAGGAACTAACTTTCTGTTTTATGTCCAGGTACTATTCTCATCTATTGTTTATATTTGCTTCCCCTCTTAGAATGAATGTAAAGCTTTTCTTTTAAATCTCCCATCCCCTCTCCCTCCTCCTCCCCCTCTTCCTGTCTCCCTCCCCTCTGTCATACCCAGTAATGCTTAGAAGTCCAGGAGGGACTCGAGGCAATACTCGGCAGGGCCTTGCAAGCCTGACAGTTCAATGCTAGAGCCCACAGATAAGGCCCACAGACGTTTACACTGTGCTCTCTAGTGCTAAGGAGGTCATGTGATGCTGGGGACCAAACTCAGGCATGTGCTCCTGCCATCTGCCTCATTTAAACAGAGACCATGAGTGCAGGGAGTTTTCTGTTTATTTGTTTGGGTGGACACACCTAGTGATGTTCAGGGGTTATTTCTGGCTCTGACTCAGGAATTACTCCTGGGAAAGCTCGGGAGACCATATGGGATGCCAGGGATCGAATCCAGGTCAGTCATATGCAAGGCAAGTGCCTTCCTGCTATACTATCTCTCCACCCCAAATATATACTATGTTTTAAAAAGGGAGAAAATATGATGTAGGACATAAGAGGTAACCAAAGGTACACTAGGAATTTTCAGTTTCTCTTATAACAAATGCTCTCACTTTGCTGTCAATAGGGGGAAAAATGATTTAAAATAGAACTATAACCAGTTATAAACAAGTAGCATTTATTGTGTAAACAACACATACCTAGGCATTAGGCTTCTGTTTTTCTCATAAAACATTCTTAAATCTTGAGGACTATTGGCCTATTGGGGGAAAAGCAGTTTAATTTTCAAAAAGGCATGGAGAAAAATTTCAAATTATATTATCAACATTCATATTCTTACTATAAAACATAGATTGTGAACTTGAAAGTCATGGACTGCTGAAGGAGATATGAGTACTAAAAACTTTACAAAACCTCTAAATAAAATTGTACGTACAAATTTGGCATATCTGGGAATAACATGTCTTTTGTAAAATCAGATTCTAGGCACCCTAAAACTAATGAAAGGTTAAGAACCAACATTCAGGAAGTGACTTAAGCTATCTATTAGGTACACTTTTTTCATGGTCTCCAATTGGGACCTTCAAAGACTCAAGAAGGAGAACCGAGCATACTATTTCAGTCTCTCCAACCAAAAAGAGGCGTCTTGTGCTTCAACAAAGGGCAGTGAGAGATGCTGTGTTAGTCAAGTTGTGCCATATGCAAACTAAACTGGAAATTAAGAGTTTAACTTGGTGGGGCTAGAGCAACAGCACAGTGGTTAGGGCATTTGCCTTGCATGCAGCCAACCCGGGTTCGATTCCCAGCATCCCATATGGTCCCCTGAGTACTGCCAGGGGTGATTCCTGAGTGCATGAAACAGGAGTAACCCCTGTGCATCGCGGGGTGTGACACAAAAAGCCAAAAAAAAAAAAAAAGAGTTTAACTTGGCTGTGTCATTGGTTCTTAAATACCAATCTGGGTAAAAACAATCTTCCTGTTTTCAGATTCAAAGATCTCTTTCTAACAGGACAATATAAATGCAAAAAGAATCATGGTGATCATGTTCTGAAGGCAATTTTTTTACAGAATATCAATGGAGAGAAGAGAAAAAAAGACCCAAAGTAACTTCCCCACAGCCTGAACAGTTAACTCTCATGCAGCAGCGACAGGAATGGAGATTGTGCAACAGTTCCCACTCATCTTCCCAGACCAGCCTTTGCCTTTGCTTGGATTCCAGGAACCCCAAATCATGCTCAGCAGAAAAAGCTGCAAATATTATTCACTGCCCACGTCTCACCAAACTACTGGGCCCTGACTCTGAAAGGTGAAATTTCACCATCTGGAAAACACATAGGCTTTGTTCAGTTTGATTGTAAGGGGAAGGTAGACTCAAAAAGGAAAAGCAAAGAATGACCTGGCTCACTACAACAATTTCTGCCTACAACAAAATGAAAGTAAGTCACAAAGGAATCTAAAACGCTGCTTTCAAATATTCCCCATTTTATAAGAAAACTGAAAAATGAGATTTTTTGTTAAATTGAATACATAAGGAAAAGTCAGGGTACCTGAAAAGGTGGTTTTCCAACTAGGCACTGATATATTACTGTTCCTATGCTCCATAAATCTGCCTTAGCATCATAATGTTGAGACATAATAACTTCAGGAGCCTGGGGACAAAAACATTCAAGAGACATGCCTGAAGCCATTGACATAACCGACACATATTAACTGGTAGTATCACACCCTAACAAACTACTAAAAGGAACACAATGAATCAGACAGGCTGAGGCTTGGGGCCTTAGGGCCATACCCTGCAATGCTCAGGATCCATTCCTGCCTCTGTGCTCAGAGGTTGCTCCTGACAGTGCTCAGGGCACCATATGAAGTGCCCAGGATTCGAACAGAGGTTGGCTGCATGCAAGGCGAGAGTGTTACTTCCTGTACTGTCTCTCAAGTCCAATCTTCAAATTTTAGACGCAAGAAGAACAGTTGGGAGGAAAAAGCTCTAACCTCTGTGGTGATGGAGCCTAATACTTTGCCAAACCACAAAACCAAGCTGTCTCTGATAGTTACAGTAGCAACAATGGCATTGGCAGGTGGTCTTCATCACTGCCAGGAAACAAACCTTAGCAGGAGACAACCAAAGAAATTTCAGGGAAACTAAGTTTTATCAGATGTGTAAATTCTGTCAAAAACCATGTGGTATGACCAACAGAAAGGTATGTTTTGGGCATATATGAGTATGCCCATAATACTCGTGTATGGGAAAAAAAACTCAAGGACTATATTTGAGACTCAGTATACTGTAGGCTATTTTACTTTTTGATCTGTGAACCGTGTAAAAGATTACAACAAGGGGTGGTAATGTTTATTTCTTTTTTGTATACACATACCACTGATTGCTATCTACTCATGATACTGAGTAGATGTTTTTAATTTAAAAACAAACACCAAGAAAATAGGGTTGCAGAGATAGTACAGGGGATAAGAGATGGCTTGTACATGGCCAATTGCAGTTTGATCCCCTGTACCACATTGTCCCCTGAGCATCACTGGGCAAAGCTCCAGAGGCGCTGGGTACCACAGGGATAACCCAGGGAATTCCCAGCATCTCAGGCCTGGGCAGCATCTCCCCCTTGGGTTCTCACACAAAATTTGGAAAACCCTTCCCCTCCACTTCCCCTCCTCTCCTCTCCCCACCCTCCCTCTCTCTCTCTCCCTCCTCCTCCCCGATCTTTCTCACTCTCTCTCCTTCCCCCCACCCTTTCTCCCTCCTCCCTGTGTACACATGCATGCACATACCCTGCCAAAAAAATCAGAAACGTCAGATATATTTAAAGATGGCAGAATTGTATTTTCCAGACATAGCACTTTTTAAAATTTCTTCTCTATTTCCTATCCACCCCATTTCTTTAAAATAATAACAACTTTGGCTATTTTTTTCTTTGGGGGCCATATCGAGCTCTTTTGAGTTCTTTTTTGGCCCCAAAAATCCACTTTAAACCTAGATTTGAAAAAAAAAAGTAAATTTCATTTACTTTGCAGAATTCTAAAGCTCCTGAAATAAGATGTTTTGGGGCTTATTACTTCTTAATAGTTCAGAAATTTCATTTCTGAAAACTGGGGCCAGGGAGCCGTCTCAACGGGATAAAAGCACATGGTTTGCACAGGTCTGACCCCAGCACACACGGGCTCCCCAGATATGGCCGCTGGAGACCCCACAGCACTAAAGCAATGAGCACGGCCACGTGTGGCCTCAAAACAACAGCAAAAATAGAAATGTATAACTTCACTCTAACAGATATAGAAAAAAATAAAAACTAAGATTTTCCAACTTTTAGTGTGTCACTATCCTAATTGAAAAAACTTCTACGTGAAAAAAGTCTTCCTGAGACAATATACAAAAATTAAGCGTATCTTATAGCTAAGGTGCCCACATAAGAACTTTTTAAGTATTTCTAACATTCTCATCAAACATAACAAGACTGTACTTCCCTGTTTGTATTTTATGGTTTTGTTTTTGGGAGCCAACCCTTACTGCTTGGGGATGCTCCTGGCTGTGCTCTGGGACGGCTCCTGGCAACAGTGCAGCCACACAGGGCAAGGGTCACCCGGCCTTCCACACAGAAAGCACATGCTCCGCCACCGAACTACCTCCCAGACACTCTCAGTTCTTCTTTTCAATTAAATTTAATTGAGGATTTCTACTATAGTAATTAATCTTTTTAAAAAATAAAAGCCAATGGGAAAACAAATTATTTTTACTTTATACTACTGTATTAAAGCAAAGGATGTCTGTAATATGTATTTACTGATACCATATTAACTCTCATGTCATGCTATATACGAAATCGCGCCTTACTTGGAAACAACACCATAATATTTCAATTCCAATGCTTATGGCTCATACTTTAAAACCATTTTAAGAACACAAACACTCACCATGTACATCGGGGACCCACATAGTGTTGCAGCCATCATGTTACTATGTAGGTAACGAGCAAACCCAAAATCCGCTATTTCAAAAATAAAAAGGAGAAAAACAAATGATAGCTTTGCTCACACTTAACACAGATCATGATTCTTCAAGACACAAGAGGTCACAAAAGAATAAAAAGACCTTAACAGCTTATTGAACAGGACTGTTCTCCAAAGAAAAGAACGGCTACCATAATTTTAATAAGCTAACAGCAGTGATCTCCAATGGTACAAATCATTGTTCTACCAATTTTCTAACCAAGAAGCACAAACCTTTGCCAGAAAAAGATACCTATAAGACATGACTTATTAATATAGCTCATTAACCATCTGTACTAAGTATAGAAACTCACTGCCGTTTCCTTTTTCAGATACCAAGCATAACCTATGTAATACCAGGAATCTCCTAATATGCTAATAAAACTATTTTTCTAATAACCAAGAAGATTTTTTTTAATCTAGCATTACAAACTTCTTCAAATAATTTTGAGATACAAGAATATTAAAAGCTAACAAATATGAAAGCCAAACTACACAGAGCTCCTTAAAATCTGCTAGATTTTATGAACTGTAAGAACCAGGATTGGCTCCAGTAACCATAATACATTAGCCTACCTCTGATTAAGATTAGGCTGTTGGGACTGATGAGCCCTTTCATGCTGATTTAGCATACACTTTCAATAATGTAGAAAGAGAAGCTCATATATCTAAATGTACCTAACTTAACTCAAAGTGCATCATTAAGATCCATCATTTTTATAAAGCTCGACTAATTATTTTTAAGTAATTGCAAAAAGTCCTTTTTATGAAACAACTCATAGTCACCTATTTTGATGCGAATGCCACTGACACTTAATTTTCTGCGATTAGCATAAGACAGCAAGATATTCTGTGGTTTGAGATCCCTATGGATTATTCCTTTGCTGTGCAGAATTTTCATGGCAGCTGCAATCTGATGTAGAAACACTCTGATAGTATCTTCACTGAGAGTTCCTTTAGCTGGTAAAAAAAAAAAGTCACAAATATTTAGCAACTGAGATCAAATATCATTGTATACTGTTATCAACAGACTGGACGATAGAACATAGGGTAGGGCGTTGGCCTTGCACGCTGCCAATCCGGGTTCAATTCCTCCATCCCTCTCGGAGAGCCTGGCAAGCTACCGAGAGTATCCCTCCCACACGGCAAAGCCTGGAAAGCTACCCATGGTATATTCAATATGTCAAAAACAGTAACAAGTCTCACAATGGAGACATTAGTGGTGCCCGCTCAAGCAAATCGATGAACAATGGGATGACACTGCTAGAGTGCTACTGTTATCAACATAGAAAGAATAGAAACTGGAATTTGCCTCTTCTCATTCTTTTACTTTAGCAACTTAAATCTTTGGGTGTGTGTGTGTGTGTTGCTGGGACTATGGAATGGCATATATCCCCAAAATTTTAGAACTAAAAACGTTTTTCTTTTGTCGTTTTGGGCCACAGCTGGCAATGCACAAGAGTTACTCTTGGTTGGGGCCTGAGCGATAGCACAGCGGGTAGGGCGTTTGCCTTGCACGCGGCCGACCCGGGTTCGATCCCCGGCATCCCATATGGTCCCCCAAGCACCGCCAGGAGTAACTCCTGAGTGCAAAGCCAGGAGTAACCCCTGAGCATCGCTGGGTGTGACCCCCCCCCAAAAAAAAAAAGCAAAAAAAAAAAAGTTACTCTTGGCTCTTTGCCCAGCAATTCCTCCTGGTGGGGCTCCAGGGGCCATATGGGGTGCCAAGAAGAGTGAGAGGCCAGTGCCTTACCTTCTGTAATATCTTTCTAGCCCCTTCTCAAAAATTTTTAACGGTTGCAAAGAAAATAGATTTGTATTTGCATTTTTTGTTTTCATTAGTTTCCATTTTTCTTGTCCTGTTTTTTGTTGTTTTTCTTTGTTTGGGGGCCACACCTGGCGGTGCTCAGGGGTTACTCCTGGCAGTGCTCAGGGAACCAAATGGGATGCTGAGGATCAAACCTAGGTCAGCCACGTGCAAAGCAAATGCCCTACCTTCTGTATGATCTCTCCAACCCCTCTTGTCCTATTTTACTGCTAACGGTACCCACAATATTCAGAACTTAAAAGATACTAAACAAATGTGAGGGCCTCTCAACAACCCAAATACAAGTTTATATAAGTAAAATATCTTGAATAAATGTCTCTTCATACTAGTCTGAGATAAATTTATCTGGGATAAATTATTTAATTTCAGTCATTTACATGCACACAAATTAAAAACAGGTGAAATCCTTGGAGAGCCCTGAACCTTACCACCATTTGTCAGGGATCTGTGCCACCACGTTTCTCCTCTTCAGTCTCTCCCATGGCCCCGAATGGCATCATTCATACTAAATGACCTTTCTGAGGAAATACTAGCTTGTCTTCACTACTGTAAAGGGTTAGTATGAGAGCCAGTGGTGTGGCTCAGCTGTAAAGCACACCTTGCATGCATGAGAACTGGGCTCAATCTCTAGAACCACAAAAAAATTAAGGGATAGCATAAATATTACTTAAGAGAAGTCATTATTTATTAAATTCTACAGCATTCCTATATGGATGCTGAAACATGAAACAGCCTGGTTTAGAGTCAGACTGTGTTTTTTTTAAATCTCAGCTCCACTTAATATGTGATTCTGGAAAATGCTCCTCTATTCCCATTTTTTCATCTATAAAAATGACATTGGGTTGGGGCTGGAGTGATAGCACAGCGGGTAGGGCGTTTGCCTTGCACGCGGCCGACCCGGGTTCGATTCCCAGCATCCCATATGGTCCTCTGAGCACCGCCAGGGGAGATTCCTGAGTGCAGAGCCAAGAGTAACCCCTGTGCATTGCCAGGTGTGACCCAAAAAGCAAAAAAAAAAAAAAATGACATTGGGTTGTTCTAATGGTGAACTTAAACAGCATATTTAATAAAGATTTTTTTTAATTCTTTTAACATTCAAAAATTTTTCTTAAATGCTCAAAAGCCTAGGACATAATATGTACTCAAATTTAGTAAGTACTTTTTGCTACAATGGATATAAAATTCACAAGTGTAATATCTTGAATCGACATTAGGGATTTAATATCCATAAGCCTTTCAAATCCTTTGTGAACGTGCTTTTGCATACAACTCTAAAACAATGTTTTATTATCTTTTCATGTATAAATAAAAGTATCAATACTTTGAACAAGTGTTATAGTTTTAGGGTAAATTTAACAACATTTTACTTCATTCTAGGACTAAAAAATATTATTTTATTGATTGTAGCTACTCATAACTTGTACCTCTGTCCAAAGACACACTTTGACATACTTGAAATTTTTATTGACTCCAAATCCCAATTCCCATGGTAAGAGGGTCTAGATTCAGCTGTTGGAGATGCAACTATACAAATTCTACAAATAGAGTATATGTACTTTTCAACACAACCCCAAAAATTAATATCCCCATGTCAAAAGTTCAATATTTTAGAGGCACTGCCAATACCAAATTTTTTTTTTTTTTGGTTTTTGGGTCACACCCGGCGATGCACAGGGGTTACTCCTGGCTCTGCACTCAGGAATTATTCCTGGCAATGCTCGGGGGACCATATGAGATGTTGGGATTTGAACCCGGGTCAGCCGTGTGCAAGGCAAACGCCCTACCGGCTGTGCTATCACTCCAGCCCCCCAAATTTTTTTGAATGAATAAAAACTTTAAAGTCATGGGGCTGGAGCAATAGTACTGGAGTTCGACCCAAGGCATCCCATATGGTCTCCTGAGTACCACCAGAAGTAATTTCTGAGTACAGAGCTAGAAGTAACCCCTGAGCATTGTCAGGTATAGCCCCAAACAAAATACCCTTGAAAGTCAGTCTAAGAGTAAATTGTCAAACTTTTTAAATTCCAGGCACTATGATTTACAATACTGTTATTCATACTAATTCATGCACAACACACCCCAGTACCATACCATCAACCAGAGTTATCACTTCACCCCATGACTCTCCCGTGTCCTCTTGCCACCGTGTCCCACTTCCTGCAGTTGTGGGGTAGTTCCTACCGAAGACCAATCAGTCCTCAGCGTCTGCTGAGGCATTTGTCACTGGGCATTTGTTACTCCCTCCTATGCTTCTCTATACCCACATGAGAGATCATTCTGTGTCTAATTCTGTGTCTATCACTCTCTGATAGACTGAGTTTAGTCAACACCATGTTCTCCAGATCTATCCACAAAGCAAAAGCTATCACAATTATGACATTTTGCTAGAAACATTACAGTAGCACTTAATAATTAATTCAGAATCTCCTTCATTTTAAACTTGCAATTTGAGGCCAAAGCAATAGTACAGCAGGTAAGACACTTGCCTTACACACACAGCTGACCCAGGTTTGATTCCCAGCATCGCATATGGTCCCCAAGCACCACGAGCAGTGATCCCTGAGTGTAGAGCTAGGAGTAACTCCTGAGCACCACCAGGTATAGCCCAAAGGCAAAATACAAAACAAAAAAAAACTTGCAATTGATGGAATATGCTTTATTTTTAAAATGCGAAAGGTACTTTACTGAAGCAAATAAAAGGACCAAAGAACTGGTGTTGCAATATGCACCTATGGGGCCAGAGAAATCATAAAGCAGATACGGCATTTGCCTTGCACACACCCAAAATAGGTTCGATTCCCAGCACCCCATATGGTGCCGTGAGCACCACCAGGGATTGATTCCTGAGTGCAGAGCCAGGAGTAGCCCCTGAGCATCAACAGGTGTGGCTCAAAAACCTAATAATAATAATAACAATAATGATGATGTACCAGATATCCCCCTACTCCCAGCTTTATATTTCAGACACTGGAGACCAGTGCGCTCCAATTCAGTTGTACCCCATACTTCTTCACTACAAACAGCTTGGTGTTTAGGAAAGGTACGCAATGTTGGGGACTGAACCTAGAACTCCCTGTGCAAAGCATTATATTTAAAATGTAATTTCAACTTTTAATCTCATAAAAAAAATTTTTAATCAGTCTTTTCTTCCTATCAAGAGTTCAAAAGCCACATGTAATCTTATATTTACCACCTCTCAGATCAGACTTTTTTTTTTCTTTTTGGGTCACACCTGGCGATGCTCAGGGGTTACTCCTGGCTCTGCACTCAGGAATTATTCCTGGCGATGCTCAGGGTTCGGGGGACCATATGGGATGCTGGGAATCAAACCCGCATACAAGGCGAACACCCTATCCACTGCACTATTGCTCCAGCCCCTACAAATGCTTTTAAACTCCAAGAGATCCCCTCATGCAGAGGAGGGCCAGAAAGAGGTTAAGCAAGTCATACTACACTTGATGTAAGTAGCTGCAAACTATTCTCACTGTAAACTGTGCTCGCTTCCTCCAACATGTAAGCTTCTCATCCCCTCACTCCAGTTTCCTAACTGCTACTCCGGAAAGCAGACTACAGAGCTCAATGCCTGGACAAAACTGTTAGAGAAGAGAATTTACAGCTATAAAACCAGTAACAGTTCTCGTAACAAGTGAAGAGGACTTTTGTTAATGAAAGAAACTGAGACTCTAATGAGGGATCTAAACTGATAACATGTTACTCAATCTAACCCCAGAGGACCAGTATTTTAACTGGATTACCATGACTGTCAAGAAACCCAAGATTCAGAGACCGGCCAAGAATGTAGAAGCTGATTGTCTTCAACTTAAAACTCTTTCACCAGCAGTGAATGAAAGTACCTGTTGAACTGCATTATATTCACTAATAAATAATGCACGTTAAAAAACTTTTATACCAGTTTACATAATAAATACTTTTGATATCTTGATTGCCTGGGGAATGATTCAGTAAGTAAAGTAAGTAAGTATATGGGTAAGACATGAGTTCAATCCCCATGTCCTCCACTTATGAATATATGCTCGTAGCTCTGCCAGCTGAAGCTCCTGGCACCACAACCTAATGTGTAAGCACTATAATCAGTTATGAGTATAATCTTTTCTCATCAAAACAATAGCAAAAAAAAAAGGGGGGAGAAGGGTCGATGAGCTAGTACAAGAGTTAGACTGCAGCAAGACAAGGTACATGCCTCACCTGGGTTAAACCACTTGGGGGTGCAGCCCTAGAGGCCCCCACACAGTACTAAAGTGGGACCATGTGGTCCTCAGGATTGCAGGGCCCAAACAGCCCCACATCCTAGAGCCCCAGACTGAACCTAAACCTCGGCCCAGTTAACCAATAATTGCTGGAAGTGGTCCCTCTACCCCTAGCCCCTGAGCCCATCCCTCCACTTGGAAGGTCCCATAAATTATTTTTGAGATTTTTCATATCTCATTTTATTTCAGGGGACCATGTGGGATGCTGGGAATTGAACCCGTTTGGCCGCGTGCAAGGTAAACGCCCTACCCACTGTACTATCACTCCAGCCCCTAATATCTCATTTTAAATTTCACTCCCAGATTACTAGGAAAACTACAAATTTAACATTTGTAACACGTTGTTTCTCTTTTGTAAACTATATATATTCCCATTATGTGTACATCTTATTGCCAACATCTACATCATCGGTTATAAATTTTTCAGCTCATTTCCTTTTACATTTTTAAGCAGTAAACAAGTGGATTCAGGTCTCATCTAACATTTGGTTTTTTGAAATACTTTGAATGGCCTAGCGTGATTGCACAGGTATTTGGGGGGCTTGAGTCATAACAGAGTTTAAGCCTTACACACAGTCAACCCTGGTTTTATCCCCAGCAACGTCTTTGGCCCCCTGAGTCCCTCTGGAAGTGCTCCCCAAACAGAAAACCAGAAGCCCAAAACACTACCAGCTGTGACCCAACCCCCCCACGCACCAATAACAACTATAACAACACCTTTGAAAGGCCACGACTGACCTGAATGCTTTCTATCCTACAAATATACATTTTGAACATGGAAATTCAAGTATAGTACTAAAATCTTGTCTATGTCTCAAAATAATTTCAGTGTTACCTATAATCCTTCAGGAGGTTTTTTGGAGGTTGGTTTTGGATTTTTGTTTGGTTTGGTTCTAGGGCCACACCCAGCAGTGCTCAGGAGCTATTTTTGGCTTGGTAGTTGGGAAACTGAAAACTGTTTTGTTTTATTAACTTACCAAAAAAAAATGTACATTAATATATTCTTGGCTGACTTTTTTCCATTTTTTCCCTTAATTTTGAAAGAAATGAAAGTGTATCAGGCAACCTAATAACCACAACTAAGCGAATATACAATTATTTGTGAATGTTTATGTACAGAATATATATTAAGATTTCTGAAATAACTCAGGATTAACAAATTGCAGTTCTATTTTTTTAAACACACACATACACACAACCAAACACACTCACACAATTACCTTGCAAATAATCTGCGAGGTCTCCACCATTGCAATACTATAGAAAAGAAAAAGTAATTATAATAAGGAAATTGAAGTTTTTTTTTAAATTTATTTATTTTTAATTAGTGAATCACCGTGAGGGTACAGTTACAAATTTATACATTTTTGTGCTCATGTTTCCCTCATACAAAGTTCGAGAACCCATCCCTTCACCAGTGCCCATTCTCTACCACCAGTAAACCCAGCATCCCTCCCACCTCCCCAGTCCCATCTCCCCCCACCCCACCCCGCCACTGTGGCAGGGTATTCCCTTCTGTTCTCTCTCTCTAATTAGGTGGTGTGGTTTGCTATAAAGGTGTTGAGTGGCCATTGTGTTCGGTCTCTAGTCTACATTCGGCACGCATCACCCTTCCCCCACATGGCCTCCGACCACATTTTACTTGGTGTTCCCTTCTCTGAATTGCCCTCTCCCCAGAATGTGAGGCCAGCCTCCAAGCCATGGAGCCAACCTCCTGGTACTTATTTCTACCATTCTTGGGTGTTAGTCTCCTACTCTGTTATTCTATATTCCACAGATGAGTGCAATCTTTCTATGTCTGTCTTTCTCTTTCTGACTCATTTCACTTAGCATGATACTTTCCATGCTGATCCATTTATATGCAAAATTCATGACCTCATTTTTCCTAACAGCTGCATAGTATTCCATTGTATAGATGTACCAAAGTTTCTTCAACCAGTCATCTGTTCTAGGGCACTCGGGTTTTTTCCAGATTCTGGCTATTGTAAACAGTGCTGCGATGAACATATAAGTGCAGATGTCATTTCTACTATACTTTTTTGCTTCTCTGGGATATATTCCCAGAAGTGGTATTGCTGGGTCAAATGGGAGCTCAACTTCTAATTTCTTAAGAATCGTCCATATTGTGGAAATTGAAGATTCAATATAATCTTGGGGTCAGAAAGATAATGCAGGGGGCCTTGCACACGGCCAATGTAGGTTTGATTCCTGACACCCTATTTGGTCCCCCAAGCCCTGGCTCTAAACTCAGTTGTAAGCCCTGAGTACCACCAAGTGTGTGGCCCAAAAACAAACAAATTAATGCAATCCACAATCAGTTCATTTTAAGTGAAAGAGCACTTGTACATAAATAAATCAAGTGTGAAGAACACAATTAAATAAAAAGTTTTAATTTTATATTTCTTGTAAAGAGCTAAATCCTGAATCAACTTTTTAAAATAATTCAAAATTTTAATTAAGTCTACTTACCATTTTAAAGTTCATATTAAAAGCAATTGAAATAAATAAAACAGAAGCTTGGAGGGCCGGGGATATGACTCAGTGGTAGAGTGCATGCTTCAGCTGTGTGGGGCCTGGGTTTAACCCGACACCAAACAGAGGTTTGTATGGTAACACCTACCTCCATCACCAGAAAGACAGAGTTGGGTAATTCCTGAAAAATAAATATTTAAGATCATTTAAATGATAGAAAAAATTATTGCAATTTTTAAATGATAGTTAACAAAAACACCATATAAACATAAATACTAAATCTTGTAGGTTATTAGCTTACATTATCTTTCTGCACATTTGATATTTTCATTACTAATAAAGTAAAATGAGGCCAGGGAATGGCTCATGGTAGAGTGCATTCTTTCCATATACGAGGGCCTATGCTTAATCCCTGGTACCAAAAGTAAATGAAACAAAATCACACTATTCATTTTTTCCTCTACACTTTGGGCTACACTCAGTGATGCTCAGGGATCACTCCTGGTACTCAGAGGACCATATGGGGTGCCAGGGATCAAAGTGGGATGAGTCAAGTGCAAGGCTTATGCCTTTACTCTGTCCCCCCCTCACCCTCCCTTTCCCTCTGTCTCCTCTCCCCCCACCACCTCAGCATCCTATATAGATGTCAAGCCCACCAGGAGTGATCCCTAAGTACAGAGCCAGGAGTAAGCCCTGAACACAGCTGGGTGTATCCCAAAAACAAACAAATAAACAGCAACTGAGGCCACATGATAGTAAAGCAGGTGAGGCATTTGCCTTTCAAGTCACTGACCTGGGCTCGATATGCATCATCCCATATGGTCCCCTGAGCACTGCCAGGATCCCTAAGCACACAGCCAGGATTAAATCCTGAGCATAGCAGATATGGCCCATGAACAAAAAATAAATAGCAACTGGTACTGGAGCCACAGTGTAAGAAGCAAGGCACTCGCCTTGCATGCTGCAGGCCCAGATTCAATCTCCCGATCATTCCCGATGGTTCCCTGAGCACTATTAGGAGTGATCCCTAAGCACAATGCCAGGAGTAAACCCTGAGTAATGCCAGTACGTGATGCAAAAAAAAAAAAAAAAAAATGTTTTAGTTTAAAACGTAACATTGGGGCCAAGATGGAGAAAGTGCAGTCTCCCCACCTCCTCCAGATGGAATCAATGAGCTTCTACTAACATGGCTCTGGTATGCGGGGACCAGGAAGGACTATTTCTCCAAACCGCATGGGGGCACTGGAACTGGGAAGCTCCATCCCAACTCCCAACCCACCCCTGACCCCAGAAGGCACACCCTCAACCCGCCCCCGGCGCCATCTTGGTGCACTCAGCAGTGAAGAATCCTGGCCAGTGGGCACCACGCACTGGAGAATGCTCCGGACCCCAGACCGAGCTGATAACACCAAGGTGCCCCAGATAGAGAAGGTGCAGTCTCCCCACCTCCTCCAAAAAAATCCGACACTGAGCTTCTAATAACATGGCTCCGTTAAGTGGGGACCAGGACTATTTCTCCAAACTGTGCGGCCTCAAAAGACCTTTCCTGATATACAAAAAAAGTTCAGGAACAGCTCCTTTGCCCCTGAAGGGCCATGATCCCAGAGGCACACAAACCAATCTCAGAACGCAGCAGCTGCTGGCAGAAATGCTCCTGGACTGTGAACTATGCTACAGCCCTGTGCCGCCCCTGGAGGGGTTTTTGTCCCTCGGCCTTTTCCCCTTTGCGGCAGCATAGCGACCGCCACCTTTCAGAGCCAACTGGACAGAGAGGTAGGAGCTTGCAGTGATGGGGCGCACAGGAAATCTCGCAATGGGGGAGGGCGGAACCAGCCCTGCTCCCCGCCCAAACGGGACCCCAAGCAACTACCCATGAACAGCTCCTCCGCTCCTGAACGGCCATGATCCCAGAGGCACACAAACCAATTCAGAACACAGAAGCAGCTGGCAGAAATACCTCTAGACTTAATTACTAAAATACTAGAATTCCAAAACCTTGCAGCCGCTGTCTCGGCCATGCGAACATCATATGCTCTTCTTTATCAGCAATAGAAAACAAATGATCTAATGATGCCTTTTCAGCAGGTCTGATTGTTGGGGGGGAATTCCAAATAATAATAGTGGGTTTTCTTTTGAAAATTGAATGTAATCAAAGCAAAGAGAAAGTAAAGTGAAAATCATCTGTCACATAGGCAGGGTGCAGGGTGGGATGGGGGGGGTATACTGGGGTTCTTGGTGGTGGAACATGAGCACTGGTGAAGTGATGGGTGTTTTATCATTGTATGACTGAGACTTAAACCTGAAAGCTTTGTAACTGTTCTTCTCACAGTGATTCAATAAAAAATAAAAAATATTAATAAAAAAAGAATAAAAAATAACATTGGGGCCAGAGCAATAGTACAGCAGGTAGGGCATTTGCCTTACACATGGCTGACCCAAGTTTGACCCCGGCATCCCATATGGTCCCCCAAGCACTGCCTGTAGTACTTCCTGAGTGCAGAGCCAAGAGTAACCCCTGAGCATCGCTGGGTGTGACCCAAAAAAGCAAAAAATAAATAACAATTGTCTTATCAACATCTTAAATTCAAAGTGTTTTATAGTACCATTTTTCATAGAAAACACAAGGAAGGAGAGAACAATACGGGAGAAAGGGAGCTCCCAAATGTGGTTTCAAGAACCAGAGCACCAGAATTGTTATTGGCACACAAAGCGATAATTAAAGAAATTAAAAGTAGGAATTAAAAATGGTTAAAACAATTTATCAACAGTTTATGACAACTGCGCCTAATAATAAAGCTCTAAACATTTGTAGGTCCTTTTTAAATCTCCCTTTTACAACAGTTCATTTCAAATTAAATTTAATAAAAGTAGCAGTTCACACAGCTAGTAAAAGAATTTGGGGGACCATATCTAGCTATGTTCAGGATTTATTCCTGGTCCTATGTTCATGGATCACTCCAGGAGGGCTCAGGGACCACATGGGGTGCTAGGAAATCATGCAAGGCCAGGACCCTACCAACTGTACCATCTCTCTGACACAATATAAAAATTTAATGATATCTCTCAACAGATAGTCTGGAATACTTCCACATAGTATGGATTCATATAAGAGAGTGCCACAAATAAGTTTACCATGATCACCAACAGTCTAGATGAAACAACTCAAGAATTAAAATAATGATGGGGCAAGAGCGATAGAGTACAGCAGGTTGGGCATTTGTCTTGCACACGGTCAACCCAAGTTCAATTCTCAGCACACCATGTGGTCCCCCACGCCCACCAGGAGTGATTCCTGAGCCTACATAGAGCCAGGAGCAAGTTCTGAGCACTGCTGCTTGTGGCCCAAAAACAAACAAAAGAAAGAACAGAAAAATGTCCTCTAAGAATTTTACTCCATTTGTGTCCAGATATGACTCTGAAGTGTGACATTATCCCCAGGGAAAAAGGAACGTTAGAAATAATAGCAATGTCTTCTGCGCTCTACTATGGAAAGAGCAGCCAGTTCGCCAAAGTGGCGCCACATGCATAGAAAGTAACTGCGAGGGGTCACATCCCTGAACCACCTCCCACACCTGTGAGCTCATGGACCGGTACTGCTCCAAATCTCAAAAGAGATCAACCAGATGCCAAAAATTCTTCGCATATCCACACATGGCTGAGATACCCGGAGAGGGTGGGCCCTGGGCTGGCCCACCCAAACAGAGCCCTGGCAAAATGGCCACCATGCCTCTAGCCAGGCTCCACTGTCTCATGTCTCAGGACCAAGGTCTCACACATAAGGTAACCTGCTGAAAATTCAGGCATGCAGGTCTTTGTGACTGAAATCACCAGGCCTTCTTGGGGGTGGGACAGACTACTTCCCCCCATCTCCCTGTACTTGCAGAAGCCCTAGCAGTCAAGTCCACATCTCAAAGCTGTTGCCCAGTTAAAAATTTAACTCCAGTTAAAAAATCTGGACTTCCTGGAGCTTCTCCAAACTCTACGACACTGATAATGCAGTAGAAGCACTCCAGATTAGATGAGATATAACACAGAAGGTTATCAATCTCAACTAACTAGTAACACAGAAGGGTTAACTTATAACAACACTTAGTACTCCCTCATACAAGGACTTAATGTCTCCATGGTGAGATACAATTTACACTAACTTTCTTCTAAGAAAATATTTATTGATCCTTCTGTCAGCATCTTATTGATAACAAGCAATATAAAATAAATTACTATGGGTCTGCTATGGGGGCTCGAGGAGTGACTGGGAAAACTGGAGACAATGGTGAAGGGAGGACGATAATGGTGGTTGGAATACTGTCTGCCATAACATCATCATAAACAACTTTGCAAACCAGTATCAACAGAAAGTGTAGGAACTTCCAGAAGAAAAAGCCAGGTACGCAGGAGTCGGGACTGAAGACTCCAGGCCACATGGCAGCAGCGGGGATGGTTTATCCCTCCCGTCTCTCCACCCTGTCTCCCCACCCCTCAGGGTCCTGGCTGTCATGCCCACGAACTGTCTCTGGGCCATACTAAGCACTCACCAACCTTGAGCCAGAGACCCAGCAATGAATCCCAGAAGACAGCAGCTCACCAGAGATCTCTGTAGACCCCGTGCTCAGCCGATTTCACGGAGGCTCCTCAGTGGAGCAGATGTCCCAGCTCCGCCCACTCCAGATGAACCCTCACTGGCCACAAACTTCCAGAAAATGAACCCAGGTATGCAGGAGCAGGGACTGAAGACTCCAGGTCACATGTTTGTCCCTCTTGTCTCCCCACACGCCCCCCCTCCCCCCAGTCCCGGCTGTCACAAGCACCAACTGCCTCCATGCCATATTTAAGCTTATCACTGGCCTTGGTCCAGAGACTCCAAATGAATCTCAAACTGGATGAGCTCCCTACAGAGATGTCTCTGGACCCCAACCATTTACAATTGTAGAATTCCAGGAGTGACCTCTCATGATAGTCATAATAAGCAATAGAAAATAAACTATCTAGCATTTGCCCCTGGCAGGCAGGCAGGCTTGAACGGTAGTGGGAAAATTTGAAATAATGGTGGTGGAATTGGTGTTGAAATATTGAATGTAATCAATTAATATGAACAACTTTATGAAAATAAAGTTTAAAAATTAAGAAAAAGTAGAAAGTGTAGGGAGAAAATTTTACATAAGTAGGCCTCAACTATTTAAAGTCCAAAACATATTAGCACAGAATTTCTTTTAAAGTCTTATTAAAGAAAGGTAAGGCATGATTACTACCACAGTAAGATACAAATATGAAATAAAATTTAGTACAATACACTTCAGATTTCAGAGTTGAGAACTTTACTTATGTAAATGAGAGTAAGCATTATATTGTATTAAAAGATTTTCCTTATTTACGTAGGTTAAAATCATATATCAATCACAAATTGGCTCTTACTGATTTACTTTCTGTTCATTGTATTTACCATCTCTTAAAGTTTTGCTGGAACCAGTACTGTAAAATAAATTTGCTATGTCCCTAAGAGCACAGACTGGAGGTGGAGGCAACTGGGGACACAGGTGGAGGGAAGAAGCTCACACTGGCAGTGTTGGAATACTATATGCCTGAAATAACTGTATAATGGGCAACTTTTTAAATCATGTTGGTTTTTTTCTTTTGTTTTGTTTTGTTTGCTTTTGGGATCACACCCGGCAATGCACAGGGGTTACTCCTGGCTCTGCACTCAGGAATTACCCCTGGAGGTGCTCAGGGGACCATCTGAGATTCTGGGAATCGAACCCGGGTTGGCCGCGTGCAAGGCAAATGCCCCACCCGCTGTGCTATTGCTCCAGCCCCTAAATCATGTTGTTTTTAATCAAATTCTTTTTAAAAAGCCATACTTTAAGACTGAAATAGACACCTGGTCTGCTGGTTTCCCAGCTCCAACCCCTGGCACCACGTACAAGACTCCCCAGAGTCAGGAGCAACCCCTGAGCACAGAGCCAGGACTAAGCCGGGACAGGCCGTAAGCACAACAGAGTGTGGCCCAAATCTCTCTGCACTCCAATGAAAGTCACATAGCTAAAAGGAAGACAGAGAAGTGAAGACTCAGGGGAAAAAGAGTCTAGAAACAGATACAGAGGGTCACTAACTTATGACAAAGAAGAAACTAGAGTATAGACAGGAAATGGGCAACCATCAATACACAACAAAGGCGAGGCCAGGTGACAAAACAGCAGAGAAGGCCCTGCCTTCACTCTGCACACCCCCAGCATCTCATACGATCACCCGAGCACCATCAGGAGTGATTTCTGAGTGCAGAGCCTGGAGTAACCTAAGCATTGCCGGTATGGCCCACAAATCCAAAACTAAACAAATTATACTGAATACATGACAAAGGACTTAGCACTCATTTATAAAACTAAATGAGTTTCGACACCCTCCAACACCACATACAAAAATTATTTCTAAAAATAAAGAAAGAAAGATCATTTCCAAAAAGGCTGGGCCAGTCAGCATTTCTACCAACAATGAATGAGAGTACCTTTCTCCCAGCATCTGCACCAGCAAAATTCTTGAAATGGAAAACAATATGGGCATTCCTCAAAAAGCTAGTAATTTAACTTCCATATGACCCAGCACCTTCTGGGAATACTCTGGGGCCCAAAACACACAGCAGAAACACCATCTGCACTTCTATGTTCTTTGCAGCAGTATTCACAATAGCCAGATTCTGAAACCATCTGAGTGCCCAAGAACAGATGACTGGATGAAGAAACTATGGTACATCTCCACAATGAAATACCATGCAGCTACCAGGAAAAATGAAATTATGAAATGTGTTTATACATAGATGGACATGGAGAGTATCATGATAGGTGAAATGAGTCAGAAGGAGAGGGACAGACATAAAATGATTGCACTCTTTTGCAAGATATAAAAACACAGTATAAGACTATTACCCGAGGGCAATAGAAATGAGGATCAGGAGGACAGCCCTGTGGCTGGAAGCTTGTCACAAGTGAGGGAAAGGGGGAGAGACCAGTTAGGATAGAGAAGAGACCACTATAACAATGACAGCTGGAAATGATCACTCTGGACAAGAACTGAGTGCTGAAAGTAGGCAAAAGGATACACATGGTAACCTTACAGTACCTGTACCACAAACCATAACGACCAAAAGAGAGAGAAAGAGTGAAAAAGACAGAGAGGGAGAGAAAGAGGGGGGAGAGAGAGAGAGAGAGAGAGAGAGAGAGAGAGAGAAGTGTCTGCCATAGAAGCAGAATGGAGGGGCTAGAGTGATAGTACAGAGGGTAGGGCGTTTGCCTTGCACGGGGCTGACCTGGGTTCGATTCCCAGCATCCCATATAGTCCCCCAGCACCGCCAGGAGTAATTCTTGAGTGCAGAGCCAGGAGTAACCCCTGTGCACTGCTGGGTGTGACCCAGAAAGCAAAAAAAAAAAAAAAAAAAAAAAAAAAAACACAGGAGAAGCAGAATGGAGGTACTGAGTAGAAAAAGGGAAACTGGAGACATTGGTGGTGGGAAATGTACTGGTGAAGGGACAGGTGTTGGAACATTGTATGACTGAAAATCCACTCATGGACAACTTTGTAATTTTATCTCATGGTGATTAATTAAAAAAAAAAATTTTTTTGATCATTTCTAGGACCTGGAATGACAGGATAGAGAATAAGGTGCTTGCTTTATACACACCCAACTCAGCTTCAATCCTGCTGGGTGTGGCACCCAAACTAACCAAAATTTTAAAAATTATTTCAGGTAGTTATGGACTTAAATGTTAATGATAAAACAATAAAGACTTCCAGGGAAGAGTGGTACCATAGACTAGCCGAGGATTTAGTTTAGTGGCAGAGTGGATGTGTTATATGCATGAGGCTCTGGTTTCAACCAAAACTAAACAAAAAACATAAGATGAGTACCTTCATGATTCTCATTTAGGTAAAATATTCTTAAATATGACATAAAAGCACTAAATACAAAACAAACAATAAACTGGACTTTAAACAGTGACTGTAATCAAAATTAAATTTTTTTCATCAAAGTAAACCATTAAAATAGTAAAAAGATTCGTGCCAGAAAGTACAGCAGGTAAAGCACTTGCCTTGCACGTGACTAACCCACATTCAATACCCAGCACCCCATATGGTTCCCTGAGCTAGTCAGGAGTAAGCCCTCCTGGTATGGACCATCAGAAAAGAAAAAAGTAAAAAGGCAGAGTGGAGGGACTAAATTTGGGGCTACACCCAGCCATGCTCAGCAGGACTTAACTCCTCACTAAGCTTAGGGATCACTCCTGGTGGGGCTCAGGGACCATACGGGATACGAGGTGGCAGAAATTAAGAGGTTAACTATGTGCAACTCAAGTGACTCATCCTCTGTACTATCATTCCAGCCCCAAGAGCAGGACTACTGAGAGACAGCTATGTGATAAAGGATATACAACACATACATGCCCTTCATGTGTGAGAACTTTGGTGCAATCCAAGCACTGCCAAAAGAAAAAGAGGCAGTACAGGATAAATAATTTACAACACATAAGAAAAGACGCATGCACTCAACACCTTTATTGCAAACCACAACACCTAATCAGAGAGAGAGAACAAAAGGGAATTCCCTGCCATAGTGGCAGGGTGGGGTGGGGGGAGACGGGACTGGGGAGGGGGGGAGGGATGTTGGGTTTACTGGTGGTGGAGAATGGGCACTGGTGAAGGGATGGGTTATCGAACTTTGTATGGGGGAAACATGAGCACAAAGATGTATGGATCTGTAACTGTACCCTCACGATGACTCTCTAAAAATAAACTAATAAAAAAAATTAAAAAAAAAAAATTGCACAATAAAAAAAAAAGAAAAGACACATGTCCCCAATATGTAAAAAGCTCTTATTAAAAACAAAAAGAATGCAACAGTAGAACAGCTAGAAATTTCTGTAGAATTTTGTTTCTGAGCAACTTCTGATTATAACCCTGGGGATCACTCTGTTGGAGTGACTCTGGGGTGCTAGACACTGAACCCAGGTTTCCTACATGTAAAGCAAGCACTCTAGCCCACAACAATCTCCCCAGCCCAGCACACAAAGATATTCAAATTACTAATAAGCTAGCAAAAGATGCTCAACTCAGTAGTCATTAGGAAGTGTTAATTAATATCATAACAAGACACCTCATCAGAATGCAAAAACTGGAGGCCAGAGTGATAGTACAGTGGGCAGGGAATTTGCCTTGCATGCGTCCAACCCAGGTTCAATCCCCAGCATCCTATATGGTCCCCTGAGCATCACCAAGAGTAACTCGAATGCAGAGCCAGGAGGAACCCCTGAGCATCGCCAGGTTTGACTCCCTCACCCCCCCCACCAAAAAAAAAAAAAATTGTTAAATGTCAGCAAGGATGTGGAGCAATTTGGACAATCAAGCTGGTATCCGAAAGTAAACTGACACTGCCAGTGTCTCCTAAAGCTGGGCCTATGCACTACCCAGAATACAGAAATTCCTCTTTTATTCATTAGTCCTCGCAAGATCCATTTCAAATCAAGAACTGATGAATGAAGTGAGGAAGCAAAGGAGAAACCAGAGTAACAAGTCATTTTAATAGCTCACACCTAGACTCTTAACTCAAGGAGGCACTATTGGGGGGAATATAAAGAAACATTAAAAGGCATCCTTGACATAAATGCTGAATCTGTAGTAAAAACCTGCCTTGCAAACATGAGATTGAGTTCAGTCCCTCATGTGACCTATATGCAGAGCAGGTTCTGTCTGTGCCTGGCAAACGGTTGAGATCCTTGACTGTACAAGTGACTTCTCGCCACAACCAGGTATGCATGAAACCATAACTAAAAAGATGCAACCACAGCCAGAAATGCAACCCCCTGGTAAAAACTGTAACAACGAAATTCTCAAGAACCACCACTGGAACGTGACCCCTGGAGAACACAACCACATATGCAAGAACCACAAGTACTGCAGAACCCCTGGTGTCTCAACAACAGCTGCCAAGTGAGGGAAAGGGGGGAAATATATACTTAAAAATCTAAAATATACAGTCAATAAAGTGAGAAGTCACATTTGTTCTTAGAAACACTGAATACGGGTCTGTGGATGAATGTCAGTAGTACAGCATACAACTCGCAAATGTGAAGCTGTATATTAGAAGTGATTTCCACAGCGATTTCTTCTGGAAAGGGAAATAATAAAGAGCAGCACATGTATCCAGGCATCACTTTCAGCTGACATACTTTACTGCTAGGCCATCTGAATTGATCTTCCACTGAGAGTCTTTGCAACTTAAGAGGGACTGGAAAGACAGTAAGGTGCTTTCCTTGCCAATGGCTGGCCTGGTTCGATCCCCGACACCAAATATGATCCACGGAGCCCAGCCAGGAGGGATCCCTGAGCAGACTCGCAAATAAGCCCTGAGCACCACCAGGTATGGCCCAAAACCCAAGGGGGGGAAAAAAGGCAATTATGTTTTATACCTAAAACTAATGTTATATGCAAATTATGCCATAATTTTAAATTAAAAAAATAAAAGCAAGTGAAAATTAAAATAACAGTTGATTTTAAGCAAATAAACAAGTGAATTAAAAGTGAATTCTAAAAGTCAGACAAATGGGCATAGCAGCCTGATACCAGGCTTCAGGTATATCAGGCTTCCTGATACCCCAAGATTGCTGCTGTGCCTCTGGCCAGACCCCAACAAAGTGACCACGTTTCCCAAGAAATTAAATGACAAAAAGTTAGGTATATAAGGAGCCATGCCCATAAACCATCTCTGGCTACAAGGTCATTTATTGGCCTTGCTTCAGAGACCCATAAATCTTGAAAGAGATCAAGTCGAAGTTAATCCTGGACCCATGCAAGGCTGAAGAGACTGGGGTAAAATGGATGGGGGGCGGGGAGCAGGTCAGCCTGGAGCCCATCCAAGCAGATGGCAGCCACTTGCTTCCACAACCTACAACCACCACCATGTCCCCAGGTGGACTCCACCATCTCAAGACAGACCTACTGAGAAACAATCTGCCGAAAATTCAGGTATGCAAGTTTTGTGACTAAAATCTAAAATCTCCAGGCTTTCTCATGGTTGGGCTGGGCTACCTCCCCCAACCTCCATTATTCCAGAAGCCTCAGCAGTCACATCCACACCCCAAAGCTGCCACTCAGTTAAAAGAGCTACTGCAGCCTTATCTTCCTGATAAAAATACTGAATGCCCTCAACAACGGTGACATCTTTGTACTATCCTGTAAACCACAGTGCACAAAAGGAGAGAGAGAAAGAAGAAAAGTGCCAGACATAAAGGCAGGTTGGGAGGGGAATAATGGGGGATGGGGGAGGGAAACAGGGGTCATTGTTGGTGGGAAATGTACACCAGTGGACAAATGGGTGTTGGATCATTTTATGACTGAAACCAAATTACGAACAGCTACGCATGGTTGAGCTCATGGATATTCAATAAAAAGGGTTTTTTTTTTTAAATAAAAATAAAAGTCAGATGGGGGGGCAATCTCCCAGACCAAGAGAACAGTGGGTAAGGCACTTGCCTTGCACTCTGTGAACCTGGGTTCAACCCCCCAAATCCCATATGGTCCCCCAGGGCACCACCAGGAATGATTCCTGAGTGCAGAGCCAGGAGTAACCTCTGAGCATCATTGGGTGTATCCGCCCTCAAAAAAAAAAAAAAAAGTCTGATGGTATAAATAGGCTAAACATATGCTCAGCAACAGAAACAGGGAAACACTAAGTAACCAACTAACAGCAAAGGAGATATTAAAGCAAAATGCCTGACTCCTCTAAAACCCTGGCCCATGTTCTCTGCTGTATTTCCTAATTCAGTCTCCACCCTTCAGAATGGAGGGGTTAAATCATATGGAAAAGAAACACCATTCCGTAACCCTCAAACTTACACAAGACAAACTCATGGCAACCTAGGAGTAAACAGAGCTGGATGATCATCCCCACAGGGATGGTGTAAACAAGGAAACTGGCTTATTAGACATGCTAAATTGATTCTGATACAGTTAAAGCCAGACAGCAGGCCCCAAATGGAATCCCATCATAAAGCCCACATTAGCAAACAAAGTTAATACCTTCAACACTTCCAGAAATGTAACCTTTAACTCGGAAAGCTTGAATTTCCTAGTTTGCATAAGTGAAGTAATCTGCCTGAAAGATTTCCTCATCCTAAAGCCGGCAGGTAATCAGGTAAAGGGTCCCCCCGGCAATAAGTTTCAGAAAGTAATAAAACCAAGAAAGGGGTCTAGAAAGAAGTTACCTTGCCCTGACCCAGGCTATTAGAGACCAGCTCAACAGACCTAGAACCCAGTTCGAACTCAGAGACAGGAGCCCTGTATGGAGACAAGTAGCAAGAAATTAGGCCTGATAAAAGACTCCAAATTTCTCCTTGACATCATTCTCACAGCTGACTCTTAGAAACCCCCAAAATCAACTTTGCAACAGTCAGAAGTCTATCGCACTCTGGAATCACTTGCTTGCACCCAAGCTGGGGTGTGATGCTTTTCCTGTACCTTGTGCGGTTCTCCCATTTCTCATCCAAGCTCGAATTCTCTCTGAGCTTCTTTCCTTTCCTTTTTAACAAAATCTCCTAAGTCCACTGTTTGTCTCTTCCTTAAGTTCCTTTCTGTGAGTCTACATATACCTGGGAAACCTGGGTAAAGGTTGGGACTGAGTTTTCTTTCCCTGCAAAAAAAAAAGAAAAAAATCAAACCCTCAACCCTGCCTGAGACCACAGATTCCAAAAATTGCAGGAAGTAGGGAAACAGAGACTTTGGATTTGTTTATTTTGTTTTGGGGCCACACTTGGCGATGCTTAGGGTAGCGGGTACCAGAATCTAACCCAATTTGCTGTGTGCACGGCAAGCACCCTACTACCTTTCTCTATGGTCGTGAATTTTAGTATTTTTAACAACAGAAAAACTGTGCTCTAATTTCAGGTTTTCATATTGTTATTTAGATCACATTCTAAAAACCCTAGTGATGCAAAGTATAAAATATGAAAACTAGTTCTAGCTCACTGAACTGACACAAATTTACGGGCTTATAAAAAAACTCTTTTTCTTAATCTGAATAATACCAATAAAAGTTTCAAATATGTTGAAGATTTTAGTGGTATCATTAAAAAGTACTAGAGTGGTATATAGCGAACACTAAAAATTTCATATATATTCGGAATACCTATGTGATGACGCGATTTTTATTTGAGGTCACACTTGGGGATACAACCCCCAGGTCAGTGCTTTGGGCATGAGGTGGCGCCAGAAGTGGACCATCAGCACACAAACCAAACATGCCAGCCCAAGTCATCTCCCCATCCTTAAGGTGGGGTTTTTAGTAATATTCAGGGACTAGAGATCAAAGAGATTAAAGGGCTTGACTTATACAACCAACCCAGTTCAATCCCCAGCACCACAAGTGGGTTCCTGAGCACCACCAAGAGTTCCCCTTGGAGAGCACCATGCTAAGTGAAAACAATCAGAAGGAGAGGGACAGACATAGGAGGACTGCACTCAGTTGTGGAGTATAAAATAACACAAAGGGAGACTAACACCTAAAGATAGTAAAGACAAGGGCCAAGAGGATGGCTCCACAGCTTGGAAGCCGGTCTCACATGCTGGGGGAAAAGGCAGCTGGGATAAAGAAAGTACTAAGTAAATGATGGTTGAAGGGCTCATTCGGGATAGTACATGCGTGCTGAAAGTAGACCAAGGACCAAATATGATGGCCGCTTAGTACCCACCCAAAAGAAGAGAGTAAGAGGGAATGTCCCTGCCACAGAGGCAGTGGGTGGGAAGGGGTGGGGGTGGCGGGAGTGATACTGGGAACATTGGTGGTGGAGAATGGACACTGGTGGAGGGATGGGTGCTCAATCATTGTATGACTGAAATGTAATCATGAAAGTTTGTAGCCTGAAACTGTATCTCACAGTGATTCAGTTTAAAAAAAAAAAAAAAAAAAGGTCTCATTGAGCACAAAGCCCGGTCCAATCCCCACACTAGATGGTCACCTAAGCACTAAACCAGAAATAGTCCCAAAGCCAAAAATAAACAAATAAAAAGATAAAATTCTACTTAAGACAAAACAAAGTATCAATAAAACTAATGAACAACTTTATACCACTGCTGGAGAACCTAAAAGACTGGACAAATGTTTAAAACCTATAACCTCCCAAGATTAAATCAGGAGTAAACAGAAAAAAAAAAAAAAAACAATAGGAAACTGGCATAAGTAATCAAAATTCTACCCAAACAAAATCCCAGGACCAGATGGTTTACTATCAAACCTTCAAAAATGACCTACTAAGGGCTGGGGATGTGGTTCAGTATTAGACACTTGCCCCACATGTGCTCAAGTGGGCTTAAGTCCCAGAATCACTAAAAATATATATTTAATATCTAATAAAATTATATCTTATTTATAAATTATATTATCGTGTTAATTATGTTTTTATAAATATAAATATATTTATAAATATATTAAGCAGACGCCATTGGGACAGATGGAGACGTTACTGGTGCCCACTTAAGCAAAAAGATGAGCAACGGGACAACAAGTGATTTATGTTTAATATATAACATATATATAATTTTTCTAAAGTGATGACCTTTTGCCTATCACTTACACTATTCAAAAACAAGAAGAAAACAGATTACTTCCAAGCACTTAGTTGTTACTGCTGTCACTGCTGCTGGGGCACACCCCTCAGTGCTCAGTGACCATGCAGATCTGGAGAGCAAACTCAGGCTTCCTACATAAAATGTGTGTGCTGCAGCTTTTGAGCTACCTTTTCCTCAAACACTTTTTATGAGACAAATATTACCTAAAGCAAACATGGCCATCATACAAAGAAACAAAACTGCACAATAAAAAAAAATAAATATAGATGCAAAGATCATCAACAAGTGTAACAAAATACATGCAATAGAGGTCCTACTAAATGGCCAAACAGGACTTATTTGGGAGATGCAAGAATAGCTCACCATATTAATTAATGTAATATGCCACACACCAACAAAAGGAAAGCTAAAAACCACATAATCATATCCATAGTTGCAAAGTAAACTTTTGAAAAGATTCAACATTCCTTCAAGGCACACACATCAAGAAAAGAACAGAGGTCAGGGATCGAGTTCAGCAGCCAAACGTTTGGCTGGCACCACTAATAACCTGGATTTGATCCCTAGCACTGGCAAAAACAGAACAAAATTTCTTTTTTAAAAAAAAGGGCCAGAGAGATAGTACAGAAGGTAAGCACTTGCTTTGCATGCGTCTGACCTAGATTCACCCAAGCCCTGCCAGGAGTGATCCCTGAACAGAGCTAGGAGTAAGCCCTTAGCACTGCTGGGTTTGGCTCAACTACCTCCCCACCACCACCACCAACAACAAAAAAAAACCTGAACAAAATGGAGGGGTTAGAAGGACCTCAACATAAAAATGCCAAATAATGTCAAAAGCCACACTAACATCATACTCAATGGCAAAAACTGAAATTTTCCCTCCTAGATTTGGCATTAAGACAAGGATATCCACTACTACTCAACATATTTAACATAATATTTGAAGTTCAAGCCACATCTTTTAAATAAGAAAGACAAATAAATAAAAGGGACCAATATTAGAAAGGAAGTGAAACTATAAGTACAGATGACATGAGAAAGAAAACCCACAAACTTCACTAGACAACAGAAAGTTCCAGTGTTATTTTGAAAGTATTCACCAAGAGAAGAATACTATTGAAATTTGTATACAACCACAAAAAAACTGAACAGTCAAAGCAATCCTGAGGGGTGAAATGGGAGACATCATTATTTCCCAACTTTAATACAAACCTATGGTAACCAAAACAGTATGGTCAGGATAAAAACATACACGGAACAATAAAGAGAATTGAGAATCTAAAAATGAACACCTATATATGACCAGGCATGACAAAGAAAGCAAAGAGCATAAACGGAGAAAGGAAAATCTCTTCAACAGATGGCAATAGGAAAAAACTAGACAGACACCCAGCAAAGAGACAGAGCTGGGTGGCCATCTCACACCATGCACAAAAGTGAAGTCGACTGGAGTAAAGATTTTTATGTTAGACCCAAAACCATAAAATAGAGGGAAAATCAGGCAAAACACTTCATGTTGTTGGCTTCACTGGTGCTTTCAGAGAGTACCCTACTGGGAAAGAAAACAGAAAGAAGGGATGAGCCACGGTGACAGTACAACGGGTTCAGCACATGCTCCGCATTGAAGGGGCCCAGGCCGAGACAACCTTCCCTCCCTAGAAGAACCAGTAGTAGTCCCTGGGCAGTGCCAGAGGGGGCCCAAATTCCCCCCTCAAAGAAAAAAATTTAAAAAGTGGGATTATATCAAACTAAAGCTTCCCACACAGCAAGACAAACTACCATTAAATGAAAGATATCCAGTTTAATGTCAGAAAATGTCAGTGCAGCATACATCTGGTAGAGGATTAATAAAAAGAACAACAAAAAATTCATCAAAGAATTAGGAGAACTGAGCACCAAAAACACCATGTAATCCCATCGACGGCCAACATCCGGAGACTATAAAACCAAGTTCCCGGAAGCACGTGGCCACTTTGCGGCCTCAAGACATCTTATTGCCTAGTTCTCCCTCTCAGAGAGCATAGCAAGCTACCAAGAGTTTCCTGCCTGCATGAGAGAGCCTGGCAAGCTTTCCATGGCGTATTCATATGCCAAAACCAGTAACAATGATGGGTTTCATTCCCCTGACCCTGAAAGAGCCTCCAATGCGGCACCATTGGGAAGAGCGAGTGAAGAGAGACTGCTAAAATCTCAGGGCTAGGATGAATGGAAACATTACTGAGACCACTCAAGAAAATCGACAATCAACGGGGGGGGGGGGGGGGAGGGGGGGGATGATGATGATGATGATGATGATGATGATGATGATGATGATGATGATGATGATGATGAAGAACACCAAAAAAGAGCTGCACTTACAACCCAGTGGGCTGGTATGTGTAGAGCCACGCCTGGCGGTGCCAGAGTTCCAAAACTGATTGGTCTCTCCTGGAAGGTGTGTGCTTTAGCCCCTGTCCCTCAGCCCCTTGATGGGGAGCTTTTATTTTATTTTGATTTGGGGGTCACACCAGCCCCTCTCAGGCTTACTCCTGCAATAGTCAGATCATGTAGGACTGGAGCGATAGCACAGTGGGTAGGGCGTTTGCTTTGCATGCAGCCAACCTGGGTTCAATTCCTTCGTCCCTCGGAGAGCCTGGCAAGCTACCGAGAGTATCCCGCCTACACGGCAGAGCCTGGCAAACCACCTGTGGCATATTCGATATGCCGAAAATAGTAACAACAAGTCTCACAACAAAGACGTTACTGGTGCCTGCTCGAATAAATTGATGAACAATGGGACAACAGTGCAACAGTGCAGTGCTACTTACAATTAGTGAAACAAATCAAAACAATGACTTAACTGCAATAGTCTATGTTAAAAAAAAAAAAGTCAGAGATAAGCACTCAGGTATGTGGTTAAAAGAGGGACCCTCCTGGCTAGAAGGACAGTGCAGCGGTTAAGGCATGCCTAGCATCTGACTGACTCAGTGTGACTTGAGTACAGACTGGAAGTGGCCCCAAACACTGAAAAAGGAACTTCTTTCGCTGTCTGTGGGTTATATAAATTGCTCCACCCCTACAAAAAAACATATGATCTAGAAATCCAACTCCCAGATGTAAATATTCAAATAATACAAAAACAGAGACTGGAGCAATAGTATAGTGGGAAGGGCTTTTCCTTGTACACAGCTTACTTGGGTTCAAGCCCCAAGCTCACAGCCAGGATTAACCCCTGAGCACCATTGAGCGTGGCCTAAAATAAATACGTGAAAATCAAAGAACACAAAAACAATCATTCTGAAAGATACTGTATTGGGCTCGAGTGATATTACATCAGGTAGCTTGCAGTGTACACACTCAACCCGGGTTAGATCCCAGGGACCACATATGGTCTCCTGAGGCCAACCAGGAGTGATCCTTGAGCAAAGAGCCAGGAGTGAGCCCTGAACACTACTGGGTGTGACCCAAAAACCAAACAAAAATCAAACAAAGACAGTACATATTCACTGCAGTGTTGTTTACTAGAGTGACAGTATTGTGGGTAGGGCATTTATCTTGCACATAGCCAACCCAGGTTTGATCCCCTAGTCTGAGCACCGTCAGCAGCGATTCCTGAGTATAGAGCCAGGAGTAAGCCCTGAGTATCACAAGCTGTGCCCCCTACCTAAAAAAAAAAAAATTTTTTTTAAGGAGGAAATATTATCAGTCACATACCCAGAACAGTTCACACTATAAGTGAAGTGAAATCTGCGTCTGCTACCCCTTCAATAGCTTTCAGGAAAAAAAAGAAAACGAAAAAACAAAATCAATAATTCTTCAGATTCCCAGGATCTCACTGGGTGATCCTGAGATTTGAAGCATTTTTCTTGTTGTTTTTTTTTTCTTTTTGGGTCACACCCAGTGATGCTCAGGAGTTGCTCCTGGTTTTGCACTCAGGAACTACCCCTGGCAGTGCTCAGGTAACCATATGGGATGCTGGGAATCGAACCCGGGTCGGCCGCGCGTGCAGGGCAAACGCCCTACCCGCTGTGCTATCGCTCCAGCCCCATTTGAAGCAGTTTTCTAAAATATAACATGAGCCCTAAATAAAAGCCAACTACTTCATTCAGGGCTCTGCCCAAAAAGGCAGTAATTGTCTTCAATGTTGAGCTTTTCAAAAGAACTTCCAAGAATAATTTTAACTATACTGAACTGCTGCCTTGGAAAATAACTCAGGGGCAGAGAGGGCACTCAATGGGCTGAGTGCATGATGTGCAGGAGGCCAGGCTCACTCCCAGGCACTCCATGGTCCCCTGAACACCACCAGGAGCAACCTCTGACCATGAGATCAAGTAGCTCCTGAGCACCACCAAATGTGGGCTGAAAACCAAAAAAACAAAGAAAATAACTCAGAATCCAGTCTATCCACCAACAAAATATATAGCTCTACTGTATGCTAAGGTATACCACATACATATCAGTGATAAATATACCATTTCTTCATTTTAATTAGTTTTACTTTCTAGTATCTCTACAATCAACAAATAAGAAAAGCTAATTTTCTTTTTCTTTTTGGGTCACACCTGGCGATGCACAGGGGTTATTCCTGACTCATGCATTCAGGAATTACTCCTGGCGGTGCTCAGGGGACCATATAGGATGCTGGGAATCGAACCCAGGTCTGCAGCATGCAAGGCAAATGCCCTACCCGCTGTGCTATTGCTCCAGCCCCAGAAAAGCTAATTTTTAAATACTGCACAATACGTATCCTTTACATATCACTAAAATGCCAGATGTGTTATCAATGTTCCTGTACTAGAGTGAAAGACAGAGACAGAGAGACAGGGGTAGGGGAGTAGGGGGGGATTTGGGACATTGGTAATGGGATATGTACACTGGTGAAGGGATGGGTTGAAGGGATGGGTGTTGGAAATTATATGACTGAAGTCCAATCACGAACAATTTTGGAACTGTGTATCTCACTGTGATTCAATTAATAAATTTTAAAAAATTTTAATTAAAAGTAAATAAATCCATGACAAAAATTCTTACAATTTTAAAAAATGTTCCTAAAACTAGATCTAAAACTATATTATTGCAATGTACCTTATAGTTAACAAGTTTACTCAAACTATACATTTTGTTTTACCCTACTGCACTATGGACTGGAGCAATAGCACAGCAGGAAGGGTGTTTGCCTTGCAGGCGGCCGACCCAGGTTCGATTCCTCCATCTCTCCTGGAGAGCCCGGCAAGCTACCCAGAGTATCCTGCCCACACAGGAGAGCCCCAAAAGCTACCTGTGACATATTCGATATGCCAGAAACAGTAACAAGTCTCACTATGGAGACGTTACTGGTGCCCACTCGAGCAAATCGACGAACGAGAACAGTGCTACAATGCAGTGCTACTGTACTATGCTATTTTAAACATATTATTCAAGGAACATAACTTTTCAAAAGGTAATTTTCTACTTCTATCAGACTCACTTAAATTTGTACAAAACAAGAAAAATAAGTTCTTTATTAATAAACATGCACAATTTTTTTAACTCAATGTGAGGTACCTGAACGTCATAGAGTGCTACGATATTTTCATGCTGAAGTTCCTGTTAAGGAAATTGAAAATGTAAAATATTGATATTTGTTCTCATAATTTTAATAAGTTACAGGCAAATAAGATCATTTTATATGCAGACACAAACATTACTTCCACCACACAGTATTTCTATTACTTGCAACAATTTAGTATACCAAGGAGTAAGAAATGTGCCTCATCAGACTTCACATGAGACCTAAATACTTTTTTTCACCACCACATTTTTTACATTCTTATGTAGCAGTCAGGCACTTACTTGCACACAGCCAACCCAGGTTCAATCCCCAGCACTAAATATGTCCCCCCTACTTATGCCCCATCTCCCCCCTTGGAAAAGTACTAGTGACCCAAAAACACCATTCTCAGGTAAGCGGTGTGGCTCAGTGGTAATCACACTTCCACATGCCTTGCTTGAAAGACGGCCTGGATTTAATACCCAGTACCAAAAAACAAAAAAGGAATCACAAAAAAAATAACTTTCTTCAAGGGATGATAGGATACCAATTGACCTAAACCTCCTAAAATTATATGTGAAAGAGGTCAACAGGAGAAAGAGGAATAAGTTTTTTCCAATAAATAATGCAACTTAAAACGTGCCAGGCTCTGTAGTCACTTCCATGTTGACTAAGTGCCACAAATCTGTTCTTAAAGTTTCCAGGACTCAATGTTTTGAAAGATTAAGAAAAAATGAGCGCAACAGGTGAAAACGCTCAAACTTAGGTCCAACTACAAAACTGCAAAGGATTTTGTCATGCAATAAACATAAATTCCAACTGAGTAAAAAAAAAAAATCACAAACATACCTTTAAGATTTTAATTTCCTTCCCAAGCAGTATTTGTGATTTTGACAAGTTCTTTTTATTAATACTTTTAATAGCTACCTCCCAGTCCGTTTTCTGAAAAGGAAAAGGTGTTTTAAAAGTGTTACTCCTATAGTTTTTCACAGAAGTAATTCATCAGAAAAAAAAAAAATCTTCAAGGAGACAGATGCTATAAGTAAACTGAACAGGGGTGGGGTTGGGAGGTTTCATCTGAACTCCCGGTAGGAGGAAGATTTCATAAATCTCGATGTAAAGAGCTCACATCCCACAGCAGTCATTAAAATAAGTAGGCGGCTCATTTACTAGCGGGAAAAGAACATAGTTTATAACGGTTAGAAAGTTACCAAGAAATGCGGCTAATAAACCGGCAGGTGGTATCGTTGACTGAAAACAGTACCTGAGGCTTGGCAGGACGAGCCTGCTTGACTGAGCTACTGGAACAAACAGGGGACGCGGCAGCGGAGCCGCCCGGAGCACGCAGCCCGAGGACTCCGCTGCCAACCCTGGTGTCCGCTCCCGCGCGCCGGGGCCTTCGGGTTCCAAAACCTCGCGTGACCCGTTTGACCAAAGAAAGGAACAGACTGACCCTGCGCGGCCAGCGGCTCCTCGGGGACCGTCTTCCAGGAAACTGGGGACGGGACGGGGCTCGCGGGGCGTTGACGGGCCAATCCGGCCAACGCGGGCGGCAGTCCCGGCCGCAGGGCCAGGCCACCGGGAGCCGGGCTGTCTGCGGCCCTGCGCCAGCGGCCTCGGGGGACAGGGCACGCCGGGGCCCGGCTTCGGAAGGCAGGACACGCCGGCGCCCGGCTTCGGGACACAGGACACTCCGGCGCCCGGCTTCGGGGGACAGGACACGCCGGCGCCCGGCTTCGCGGGACAGGGCACGCCAGGGCCCGGCCTCGGAAGACGGGGCACGCTGGCGCCCGGCTTCGCGGGACAGGACGCTCCAGCGCACCGCGGTCCTCAGCGGACGGGACACGCCGGGGCCGGGCCTCGGGGACGCGGGTGGCCGCCGCGGGCGCAGCAGCTGAGGCCCCGGCGGCCCGCCCGGGAGGAGGCGCGCTGCCCGCTCAGGCCCCGGGGCGCGCGGCGGGGCTCACCTGGCGATGCCGCCCCCGGAAGACCACAGCGAAGGCCCCGTGTCCCACGAGGTCCCGCTTGCTGTACTCGAAGTCGCCCACCGCCTCCATGGCGAGCCGGGCGGGCGGGGCTCAGCGCCGCGGGGTCCCCGCTCCCGAGCGCGCCCGCGGCCCAGCGCACCGGGGCGGCCACGGCCCCGGGCCCGGGCGGGCGCGCATGCCAGGGGCCGGCGAGACGGGCGGCTAGGCGGCGCGCAGGCCCGGCCCGGCGGCCGCGGGTGCCGGCGAAACGGCGCGGCCGCCTCAAAGCGCGCGCCCGGCAGCGCCGCGGGCCCGCCCCGCCCCGCCCCGCCCCGCCCGAGCCGCCGCGCCCCGCGCACGCGCCCGCCCGGCCCGCCGCCCGCGACGTCAGCGTGTCGTAGCACGCCGTGCGCCGGGCCGCTCCGTCCGCGGGGAAAAGGAGTGCCCGCGCCGCTCGGAGCCGGCCCCGCCCGGCCCCCCCCCTCCGCGGACGTGGACGCTGTCCGCCGAGCCTCCGGGGGCGCAGTTCCTGACGGCTGCGCCCCGGCCGCAGCTCCGGGGCCACGGGCCTGCGGGTTCCGCCCACGGTGCCCAGCTGCAGCCCGCGCGGAGGGGACCCTCAGAGCACCCGTGAGGGCCGAAGAGCAGAGCACGGAGAGCTGTTCCCGCGCCCAGCAAAGCGTCTTACAGCCAAACGACCCTTCTGCGTTTGCTGTTCGGAGCCCTAAGGAAATGCACACCTTTGAGAGTTATTTGGCTTTGCGAGACGTTGATGGCACAGCTCGGGACCCCCTCCCTGGGAATGTTTATGCACTGCAGACGTTCAGGGATTTCAATGAGGCCTGCTCAGCCTCCCTGTCCTACCAGCTTTAGATAATGATGAAAGTTGGGCTGCTATTGATTCTTTTTACAGCACTATTCCTCATGGAAATATAAGCAAACTAGTTTCCTTTAAGCTTCCAAGGAGTCTATTTCAGAATACCCTGGGATTTAATAATATGTAAGGCAACAAGTAAAGGCTTAGTGTCCAACAGTTCCTGACTGTAAGAGCCACTTTTAATTTTGTCTCCACTGGAAACAAGGGAATCACATTGCTTCCACAAATCACACTCTGAAAGCACATCTGCTCTCAGTACCAATATTGGCATCTTCCTACTATGCAAGTCAATGTTTGTGTGCATAATTTGACTGGCTGAGATGTAGAATTCAAAGGCAAAAGAGCTGTTTCAAATAGATTAAACAGCTAATATTGCATATCTAGCACAATATTTACCACTTTCAAACATGATCTAGCAGTGACCAGTAAGATTATCCAAAGGAGTTTCTTACAGCTCATGAATTACAGGGAGTCTGGAGATGATTTGTGAGTGTCAGATAGTCCTGAGGAACTTACACAGAACAGCATGAGAGAGAGTAGCTGGTTAAGGTTCTTTCTATGTAAAACAGTGGTATTCTACAGGCAGCAAGCAGCAAAAGAATTTCATCAGAGGGGCTAGAGAGGTAAGGCAGAGCAGGTAAGGCACTTACCTTGCATGGAGCCAATATCAATCCCCAGCCCCCTCTTGGTCCCTTGAACTCTGCCAGGAGTGATCCCTGAGTATAGAGTCAGGAGTAAGCTCAGAGTACTGCAGAGTGTAACCTAAAAACCAAAAAAAAAATTTTTTTGGCTTTTTGATCTGGTGATGCACAGGGCTTACTCCTGGCTCTGCACTCAAGAATTACTCCTGGCGGTGCTCAGGGGACCATATGAGAAAATGTTAAAGAATTTCATAAAAGCTAAGGTGGCTGACTTCAAAGTTGTGATGGTAGTAGTTCTCCTTTATGAGGTTTGGACACAACTAGACGCCTAGAAATGATCTTGTCTGACAATGCTTGTTCAGAAGTCCTCGATACCTCCACCTTCAACTTGTGGGTTTCCTCATAGGTAAAATTAGAGTATTATATAGGGTAAAGCAGAAAATAATAATATTTTTAGCCTTGGATCTTCCATGATAGGTTTTTTTTTCTGCCTTGAGGAGATAGGGTAATGATTAATTCTAATTAAATAGCTCTCTCTATTTGAACCTTGACAAAAGTTACATTAACAAATTTTGTAAACATGAATTTGTCCGTAAAGTACAGATAGAGGATTCAATAGGGACAAATAATCATTGTCTCTAGAACCAACTTGAGTACGCTCAGATATAGGACCAGAGGTAGCTCAGCAGTCTGTAGCTCACGCTTTGTGTTGAGAGACCTGGGTTAGATTCGGCACCACAAGGGCCAATTCCTGAGCACTGAGCCAGGAGTTTCCTCTGGCAATCACCATGTGTGTCCCAAAAGTGAAAGAAAGGAACTAAGGAGAAAAGATGGACATCTTTCAAGGAAATGGGTTCAGAGGCCTTGGCAGTTTGTTAGAAACCCCCAGTACTTAAACTATTTTAGTACTTGAACTAAGGGTTACTTATAGTCATGGGGTTAAGCATTGACTCTATAGTTCTGGTGTTATTAAAATAAAAGACTTAATTTGGAGAGTTGCCATCCCAAGCCTGTTAGAAACAGTATTGTATTTCTCAGAAGCCCCATCACTGGAATTAGAAGGACTTTGGAGAAGCTGCTTTGAAGATCGGCAATGTTGGAAATTATTAGACTTGTATCAATATCTTTTCCAATGTCCTAGTTTTTATGTTATTAGAAGGTCATAGGTTCTACATCAAGGTCTTCATTTTGTGTGGATGAAAAATTAAGGATTTTTGTGATTTTTTTTGGATAACTTATCTGTGCAAATGAGCTGATTTGCCACATCTTCTAGATTGAGAAAGTAAACGCAATCTCTCATTCTATTATACATTTTTTAACTACAATGAGAAAAATTTGGTAACAGAATTAAGTCACTTTCTCAGACATCATAAGGTAAACCTGTTCTTTTCTTTTAAAAATTTTGAAGTTGATTATAATAATCACAAACAGACTCATCAAGCTTTTGTGTACATGCATAAATTTTTTTCTAATCAAGAGGTTAAGGAAAAGCCACAGGAATAGATTGAATGAAGCTTTCAACAAGTTTCTTAGCAAACTTTACTTGTTTTCTTAATATTTTTCAGGATTTCCCATCTGTCAAATTTCATCCAGTGTCCAGCTTGAACCTACCAACAAGCATGTGAATGTATTTGTATTGTCAGAAAAACCAAGTCAATTCTTCAGCAAACTTATGGTGGTCCTCAGAGTTTAGTTGAGGAAACTCTTTGACTATGGCTCTCAATTCTACCTTAGTCCAAAGAAAATAAGAACTCTGGGGTCTGTCTGCACCCTTAAAAGGACTCATTTTATTTATTTATTTTGTTTTTATTTGTGGGCCATACCCAACAGTGCTCGGGGCTTTCTCCTGACTCTGCACTCAGGAATCACTGCTGACTGAGCTAGAGCCAGGAAATCTAACCTGGGTCAGCGATATGCAAGGCAATCGCCCTCCCCACTGTACTATCTCTCTCACCTCTAGGCTTAATTTTATTTATTTATTTATTTTTTGGTTTTTTAAGTTTTTTTTTATTGGATCACCATGAGACACAGTTACAAAGCTTTCATGCTTGAGTACAATGATCGAACATTCATCCCTACACCAGTACACATTCTCCACCACCAATATCCCAATAAAACCCCCCTTACCAACCCTCCCACTGCCTCCATGGCAGACAATTTCACCCATACTCTCTCTCTACTTTTTGGCATTATGGTTTGCGATATAGATACTGAGAGGCTATCATGTTTGGTCCTTTATCTGCTTTCAGCACACATCTCCCATCCCAAACAATCTCTCCAACCATCATTGTCTTAGTGATCCCTTCTCTATTCCAGCTGCCTTCTCCCCCAGCTCATGAGACAGGTCTCCAACTATGGAGCAATATTCCTGACCCTTGTACCATGAATTCTTTACACCTTCATCTGTCATTGGATATTTGGGTAGTTTCATATTTTGGCTCTTGTAGCAAGCACTCCAATGAACATAGGTTTTTGTGTATGCATATATATACACATATATGCATATATATCTTTGTTTATTTATTTATTTTTTTAATTAGTCACAGTGAGGGTACAGTTACAGATTCACGCATTTTCGTGCTTATTTTTCCCTCATGCAATGTTTGAGAGCCCATCCCTCCACCAGTGCCCATTCTCCACCACCAATGAACCCAGTATCCCTCCAGCACCCCCAGTCCCATCCCCCCACCCCACCCCACCTCTGTGGCAGGGCATTCCAATTTGATCTCTCTCTTTCCTTTTGGGTGTTGTGGTTTATAATAGGGGTATTGAGTGGTCATCCTGTTCAGTCTCTACTTTCAGCACACATCTCCCTTCCCGCGCAGGATCTCCAATCACATTTTACCTGGTGTTCCCTTCTCTATCTGGGATGACTTTCCCCCAGCGTGTGAGGCCAGCTTCCAAGCTATGGAGCCAACCTCCTGGTATTTCATACTACTGTTCTTGGTTATTAGTCTCCTGCTCTGTTATTTTATATTCCACAGATGAGTGCAATCTTTCTATGTCTGTCTCTCTCTTTCTGGCTCATTTCACTTAGCATGATACTTTGCATGTTGATCCACTTATATGCAAAGTTCATGACTTCATCTTTTCTAACAGCCGCATAGTATTCCATTGTATAGATGTACCAAAGTTTCTTTAACCAGTCATCTCTTCTCGGCCACTTGGGTTTTTTCCAGATTCTGGCTATTGTAAACAGTGCTGCAATGAACATATAAGTGCAGATGTCATTTCAACTATACTTTTTAGTTTCTCCAGGATATACTCCCAGAAGTGGTATTGCTGGATCAAATGGAAGCTCAATTTCTAATTTTTTGAGAAGCGTCCATATTGTTTTCCAAAGGGGCTGGACCAGTCGGCATTCCCACCAGCAGTGTAGAAGGGTCCCTTTCTCCCCACCTCCTCTCCAACAGCAGTTGCTTTTGTTCTTTTGGATGTGTGTCTAGTCTTAATTTTATTTTATTTTTTTATGGTTTAATATCTAGATTTATTTTTATTTGCCAAATTATAATTTTGTAATTCCTAATTTTATGTAATTTCTAATCTTATAGTTAAAGCTAGCATTTTTAGCCATTTATTGTCATTACATGATTGTAATAGTGGTCCAATTAGGCTTAATTTTAAATGTACATTTTTTTTCACAACAGTGGAAAGTATAGGGAAATCACCCAGAGGTGCTGGAGCTCAGGCTTTGCATTTGAGAACCCCAGATTTAATCCCTGGCCCAAAGCCAGGGGTAATCCTCGAGCACTACCAATCCTGTCCTCCAAAAGACTACAGGTCTTGATAAATTTTGAGTGAATGCAAGAAGGTCCAGTTCTCTGCTATTTGGATGACTCGGTCAATGGCAAGGCAAGGCAATAGACCCAGAAAGGGCTTCCTTAGAAACATGCAGGCTGGTTGGAAAGTGACTGGCTTCCAACTTTGAGAGCCATCTCACCTGCAAGGCTTTTAGAAGCAGGAAAGAGAACATTAAAGTCTAGTTTTCCTACAGGCGCTTTGCAGACTGGGCACTGCCAGAGAGATTTCTGACTAAGGGGTCAGCCAACATGTTACCTTCCTTTTAGAGGAAGAACAGAATAAGGGAAACATGTTTTGCATTCTCGACTGTCCAAGTCCAGAAGAGTTTTCCAGTTTAAATTTTTTATTCCAGATCTTAATTCCTCTGGAACTGGTTTCAGAAAGGCTCTGTGAAAACAGCTTGTTCAGCACTAGTGGACTATGTAAACTGAGAATCTAGAAGGGAGATGAGCGGCAGAAGAGTCAAGACAGCGCTGGAGGGGCTAGGGCGATATAGAGTGGGTCGGATACTTGCCTTGCATACAACCACCTGTGTTCCATCATAGCATCCCATATGATTCCCCAGGCACCACCAGGAGTAATTCCTGAGTGCAGAGCCAGGAGCAGCCCCAAGCAGTACCACGTGTGGCCCTCCTCCCAACCTTCCCCTTGCACCCCACCTCACCCCCAACACACACCAAAAAAAAAAAAAGGAAAGGAAAAGGAAAGATAGCACTGGAGGTGGCAGCTGAGCATGCACGTTGTTCTCCTTGCACAGGGTCAAGAGAGAAAGATGGTGTCAGATCCTGGTCCAAAACACTGGGCTGCAGACACATGTACATGATGCAAAGTGGATGGGGAGAAAGAAATGCATTTTCTCTCCCTTTCCTTTTTCTGACCTTGGCCTAGAAGTGCTCAGGGGCTGCTCCCAGCATGAGACTTAGTTACTCCTGGGGGTGCGAGAGGATCACATGGGGTGCTTAGGATTGAATCCAGGCATCCTGGATGAAAAGCATTCACTCAGATTGTTAAACAGTCTCTCCCTGCAAAAAAGACAATTTTAGAGTCAATATCTTTGGAAGCCTCCAAATGCCAATCGAAATGGGTTTTTCATTCAGTTAAAGGAAGCAGTTTCAAAGTCATGACTGTCTAATTCAGTTTTCAGAAAAACAAGATTGTTGTTGTTAGTTTTGTTTTTGAACCTCCTCCACCAGTGCTTTGTCTCACTCCCAGCAGGACACAGGGAACCATGAAGCTCTGGGCACTGGGCTGTGCTTCCTGATACAAAGCAAGTGCTAAGCCAGGTGGCCTGCCTCTCCAACCCAGTGAAGAGCTAGTTTGAGTTGGGGCAAGAACTCAAGAGTGGAAGCACAGGCTTTGTGTGTAGGAAGCCCAGGTTGGATTGCAATACTGCTCGGTCCTCAAAGCAGTGAGACTGGGGCACTGTCAGGTGTGACTCCCAAACCAAAACCAACCTGTGTAAACACACAAAAAAGAAAGGGGGCACCACACCAGGCACAGGGCAGCAGCGCGCTATCTCTCCTGCCGCCCGAGTTTGGTACTCTCCAGCCACTTTCCCCGCCCCGGGGAGGTTGATGGTGATGATGAGGCAGGCGAAGGAAAGAACGAGGGTCAGGCTGGTTGGTCTAGTTGCAGTTTATTCCGTTCCCATCTTCATTCTCCCCTGAGTCTCTTCCTAATTCTTCCTTCCCCATGCTACTTCATTCTCCTTCTCCTCTGGATCTGGATCTCGATCTAGCTTCTCTAGATCTGGCACTGGAACTGGCCCCCAGCCCACTCTTTCAGCCTAGTTAAATCCCCAAGCATGAGGGATTGGGGCTTACACATAGGTGTGGTCACAATCAATTGGGGTAAAGTTCTTTTCCTCAGAGGATGCTGCTTCTAGGACAGATTCTCTTTCAGCAGGACACCCACCCAAGAGTGGAATCCCATGGGTATGTTTCTCCTCTCCTTGTCCAACTAACATATAAGTATTCATAATATTAATCATTTTGTATGGACATAACAAGAGATGCATTAAGCTTATAGAATTGCTCTCCTGGGGTCACCTCGATCTCAGACTACAGTGCTCAGGCCAGATTAGTCTTTCCTATCCCTAGCGGGCTCCTAGTCTCGTCATTGCTTTTGGATCATGACAGTATTTGTCCATGACCAAGCTCTTAACTTATAATTAAGCATTAGGCACTTTGGCCAGGCCCATCTCAATGCCAGGGTAGCACATAACTCACCGCTTGCCCTGGGTCCATCCCGTCCCTCATCCCCTCATCCCCTGCTTTTGGGGGTGCTAGGAAGTAAGGGCAACTGAGGCTTAAATCGAGAAACCAGATGCCCGGGAGTGAATAATATTCAAAGTCAATTAAATCCCATGTTACAAAAGCATAATAACAACCGTCTTTCTTTGTCCATACAAAGAGGACATTGCTTTAAAGTAAACTATTCAAAAGACATAAGGAAAAGAGAAAGGCAATATTAACTTACAATACAAGTTCAGTGTCCTAGAACGGTTTGACCTTACAAATTAATAGAGTCTGATTAGAAGGGAAAGCTGATTAACTGGTTGAGGAAGAGAGCATAGAAGTGGTTATAGATAGACAAAGGAATGGGAGTGACTCGGGAGCACTTTGATGGGTGTGACCTGATATACATAAGCTCCTTGTGGCAAGGGGAACAGGACATACCAGTGTTGTCTAAAAATGTTTAGAGATTATTACCAGATAAACCTAAACTCTGTGGCAAGGGAGAAAGGACAAACTAATGACATCCTACACCAACCGAAGAGTCAAGTTTGAAAAGGTCAAAGCTTGGAGCTGGAGAAATGGTACAGGATGCAGGGCATGTGCCTGCCATGTAGCAGACAGGAATTTTATCCCTGGCACCTACGATGGTCCCCCAAGCGCCGTCAGACATGATCCTGAACACAGTCAGGAGCGAGCACTGAGCACCGCTAGTGTGGCCCAAAGACTAAAATAAAAGTTCAAGGTTCTCAACATGGCCATTTGATTTCCAAATTTGCTGTAATATTGATTACCAATATTATTGGTACACTTGGTGTATGTGAAATGACATGTTAAAAAGACATCAAGTTGACAGAGAAGGAAGCACACCTTTAACATGTGTAGGTGATGAAAGTACCATTATCTTTTATAATTACTGTTGTTGCCAGGAATTCCCAAAATAGCCTGCTTCTTTTGTGTTTTTCCAGAAGGAAATTGGGCAGTGGGCCAACCTGAGGTCACTGTACAGGAGGGACAGTCAAAGGGGCAGCAGTGCCAGGGATCCAACTAGGGCCTTACACATGCGATGCAAGTGCTCTACCACTGAGTTATATCCCAACCCCAGCAAATACACAATTTCCAATTAGGATACAATCTGCCTTCGACCACATTATTGCCAAACTAAATATTCAGACAAATGCACTGATTTCTAATGGAATAATTTTCAGAGTGAGCAGCCTAAAGTGCAAAACAGCAAATTCCACAGGGAGCCCTTTCTCAGAACAGATGGGTCAAGTGCAATTTCCAAATGTAAAGGCCACAATACCAGATTGGTGTCAGGCCCTAATGGATGGAATGGAAAGCTGGCACTGTTCCTTTTCGAGACCCCGCAATGCAGAGAATCTTCCCAAGGCTAGTCCAAGTCCCGGGGGATACCCCAAAGTATGATTGGGACAGTTGTGTGATAATGAGTGGGACAGCTGTGTGATACAGATGAAGCACAGGAATAAAGCTGAAGCAGACTAATGCCACACCAGGGTCTCACAGGAAAAGACTTTCTCCAATACACCAAAAAGCAAGAGAGCACTGAGCACAACAGATTTGTGGGACCCACACTTGATTTGTAGGGGGCCCCTCAGAGTTGTAGGGGGCCTATTTCTGGATCCTTTTTTTAAATTTTATTGAATCACTGTGAGATAGTTACAAGCTGTCATGTTTGGGTTACAATCTCACAATGATCAAATACCCATCCCTCCACCAGTGCACATTCCTCACCACCAATATCGCGAGTATACCCCTCTTTCCCACCCTCCCCCTGCCTCCATGGCAGACAATGTTCCTCATACTCTCTCTCTACTTTGGGGCATTATGGCTTGCAACACAGACACCCAGAGGTCATCATGTTTGGTCCATTATCTACTTTCAGCACACATCTCCCATCCCGACTGATTCCTCCAATCATCATTTTCTTAGTGATCTCTTCTCTATTCCATCTGCCTTTCTCCCCTCTGCTCATGAAGCAGGCTTCCAGCTATGGAGCAATCCCCCCCTGGACCTTGTATCTACTGTCCTTGGGTGTCAGCCTCATGTGATGTTATTCCATACTCCACAAATGAGTGCAGTCCTTCTATGTCTGTCCCTCTCTTTCTGACTCATTTCACTCAGCATGATAATATCCATGACTATCCATTTATAAGCAAATTTCATGACTTCATTTCCCCTAAAAACTGCATAGTATTCCATTGTGTAGATGTACCAAAGTTTCTTTAACCAGTCATCTGTTCTAGGGGACTTGGGTTGTTTCCATATTTTGGCTATTGTGAACAGTGCTGCCATGAACATATAGGTTCAGATGTCATTTCTACTGTGCTTTTTTGCATCCTCAGGATATATTCCCAGAAGTGGTATTGTGGGGTCATATGAAGTTCATTTTCTAGTTTTTGAAGAACTGTCCATATTGTTTTCCTATTTCTCGACCCTTATGTATCTCAAATCTGTTGATCTCGAAACAATCAGTTATCTCAATTTAAAAAAAGTGTTTGTTTCAGTTTAAACTACAGAAAAAGTAGATAATGTGGAAAAGACTTGGCAGTAATAGTGGTAGTAATAGTAGTAGAGGAGTAGTAGTAGGAGTAGGAGTAGGAGTAGGAGTAGGAGTAGTAGTAGTAGTAAAAATCAGAATAATTATACAAATAATAAAAAGAGAGACTTCAAACATATAAATATCAAGTAAATAAAGGAAGATCAAACCTGAATTTAAGTAACATTTTCCCAGCCCATACAGGTGTCATGTCCTCTGTCCACTCCCCTGGCATTTTTTCACTGTCACTGTATCACTGTCATCCCGGCATATTGAATACGCCACAGGGAGTTTGCCAGGCCTGGTATTTTTTAGGGGAACAAAATCCAAGCCTTTCAATTCCATAGAGGGTCACTTATACCCTTTAAATAGGGTAGAACAACAGTATAGCAGGTAAAGAGCTTGCCTTGCATGCAGCCAACCCTGGTTTCCTCCCTTTTACCATATATGGTCTCCCAAACACCACCGGGGTGATTTCTTGGCACCTCCAGGTGTGATTCCAAAAAAATATGTTGAAATTTTTTGTTTCGAGGTCACACCTGGTAGTGCTCATGTTTTACCCTGGCTCTGCATTCAGGGACCACTCTTTGTGGAGTCCCAACATATGGAATGATGGGACTCAAACCCAGGTCAACCATGTGCAAGGCAAGTGCCCTATCTACTGTACTATTGCTCCAGCCCCCAGTTTAAAATGTTTATACTCTTGCAGTGGTGTTTTGGTTTTACAGACTTCTGGAGAATGCATTTCCTGTAAACTTTGTGGAAGTAATGTCTAGAAAACTGAGTGATGGGAGAATAATAGAATAATAATAGAGGCGCTGTGGCCCAAGCACCTCTGTGGTTCCAGGGGACCCACCCACAGCCCAAAGATGGGCTCTTGCTTAAACTGGGATAAAGTTTTTTCTGCAGAGACTTGCACACTGACAAAATTGGAGACTCGGGGCCGGAGCGATAGCACAGCGGGTAGGGCGTTCGCCTTGCACGCGGCCGACCCGGGTTCGATCCCCGGCATCCCATATGGTTCCCCCAAGCACCGCCAGGAGTAAATCCCGAGTGCAGAGCCAGGAGTAACCCCTGAGCATCGCTGGGTGTGACCCAAAAAGCAAATAAATAAATAAATAAATAAAATAAACTGTTGAAAAATAACTTAAAAAAAAAAACAAAATTGGAGACTCTTGGGAAGGGAGCTCCAATGACTAGCAGTGGGCAGAGAACCCAAAAGACACTGTGGTCAAGGTGTTTGTATTTTGTTTGTTTGTCTGGGGGTCACACTTGGCAGTGCTCAGGCTTTACTCCTGGCTCTGAGCTCCTCCTGGTGATCTGGGGAAATAGGGGACCATGTGGGATACTAGGGATCAAACCCCAGTTGGCTGCATGCAAGTGTCCCACCCTTGTACTATTGCTGCTGCCCTGACATTTGTCACAGCCTGACTGTGCCTGTATCTGATCCGACCCTGGTGTCACATACACCCGTTGGTTGGGGCAGATTCAAATGTTTCCAGGAGGCTTAGCAGTAGCACTTCTGGGAGCCCATTTTGAGCTCCTCCTGTTTATATTAATTCCAGTTTATCTCTTATGTTTATTTGTTTTGATTTGGGGGACACACCCATTGGTTCTCTTGGCTTACTCCAGGCTGGGGCGGCATATGTGGTTCTGGGGTCACACCCCTGTAGGCCACATGCAAGGCCAGCTCCCTCCCACAGTCCTGGCCTTGATAGTTGCTGACATATTTGGGTGTTTGTTTGTTTTTTATTGAATCACCATGTGGAAAGTTACAAAGTTCTCAGGCTTATGTCTCATACAATACTCAAACACCCATCCCTTCACCAGTGCCCATATTCCACCACCAAAAACCCAGTATACCTCCCACCCCCTGCCCCCCTATCCCCGCCTGCATAACTGATAAATTTCACTTCATTTTCTCTTTACCTTGATTACATTCCATATTTCAACACAAAACTCACTATTGTTGTTGGAGTTTCCCCCAAAAAACACAGCCCTACTGCCAAGGAAGCATTTGATAGTTTTTCCATTGCTGAAAATGAAGAGATGTGAAGTCCCGCTGTTCCAAGTACATAACTCTTTTTTTTTTCCTCCTTCCCATGCCACCAAGTTCGTGCCTGCTTAATAGTCCTCATAATATGGCTGACGCCACGATGCCCGAAAAGGGAAAAAAAAACGAGAAAGAAGGATATTTCCTGTCCTTGGCCGGCGTGGGGCTATGGCACAGTCTAGACATGGCTGCAAGCAGTTTCTGGAACCAAAAGTAGTTTAGTTGGCCTCCGGATTCTGGTTGATCAGCAGCAAAGCGGCCGCACAAAAGTGTGGCCACCCGGGTCGAATCTCAGCGGAGCATGCACTGGTATCAGCCCCAGCCCTAGACTGCCCAAGCATCCCGCTGTTCCAAGTACATATTTTTTTTTCCCCTTCCCGCGCCACCAAGTTCATGCCTGCTTAATAGACCTCATAATATGGCGGACGCCATGCCGCGTTTCTCCCCAAAAAGGGAAACAAACTGAGAAAGAAGGATATTTCCTCTCCTCGGCCGGCGTGGGGCTATGGCTTAGTTCACAGTCTAGAGAAATGGCTGCTACTTTGATTACCTTCAATATTTCAACAAAAAACTCACTAATATTGTTTGGAGTTTCCCCCCAAAGTCAGACCTGCTAAAAAGGAACCATTTCACGTTGCTGACAATTAAGAGATATTAGCTCTTTTGGATTTTGGATTTCTGTATAAAGTCCAGGGAAAATTCTGCCAGAAATTGCATCACTTCAAGCTTTAACTTCCCTTTTGTGGTGCTCATAAGATGGAAAAGCCTGGAGAGAGAAACCCTTCCCCGCTGGCGCTGCATGGGCAGTGGCTCAGGTCACAGTCTGGAGGCATTTTTGCAAGCTGCTCGTGTCCAAAGTAGTTCAGTTGGAATCCGGGGTCTGCTGCTTCTGCAGCAGCGGAGAGGCCGCACACGTGTGGCCGCTGTGCTTAAATATCGGCAGAGGGTGGGGCCAGTATCCCCCCACCTGCCCCCTGGGATCTCGAGCGCATCCTGCCGCAGCTGGGCTGGTACCTCCATTTTGTGCTCAAAAAGCAGCGATCGCCATGCTGTGCCCAGGAAGGAAGGGTTGAGACACCGCATGGGGCAGTGGCTCAGTCCACAGTCTTTAGGCATTTTTGCGAGCTGCTCGTGTCCAAAGTAGTTCAGTTGGCCTCCGGGATCGTGCAGCAGTGGAGAGGCCTGTTGCTGACATATTTGAATATCCCTTGTCATTTCACGCCATCTTTTCAGCACAATTGCAGCTTTTTTTTTTAACCTTTTGGGTCACACCCGGCGATGCACAGGGGTTACTCCTGGCTCTGCACTCAGTAATTACCTATGGCGGTGCTCAGGAGACCATATGGGATGCTGGGTATTGAACCTGGGTTGGCCGAGTGCAAGGCAAACGCCGTACCCGCTGTGCTATGGCTCCAACCCCACAATTGATGCTTTTGCTGCCGAACAGGAGCCATTTAAACTTCAGGCAGCTTTACTCTGTCTGGCTTAAGAGTTTCCTTCTATTCCTTCTTTTTTTTTCCGTTTGTTTGGGCTACACCCAAGGGAGCCCACTCTGGCTCTGTGCTCAAGGGGTCACTTCTGGCAGTGCTCAGGGGAGCACAGTGTTGGGAATCAACTCTGTGCCTCTCAATTCAGTCCGCTGTGCTCTCTCCAGCCCTGGACAGGAAGTTTGAAACCAGCATTGGTGCAGAGATGTCATTTTCAAGAACTTTGCCACACCTTTGGAGCAGAGGTCTGAACTTCCCACACTCAGCTGTTTGACACCTGTGCCTGGAAAAAGAAAGACCAGGGTTCAAACCCAGTGCAGTCACACCATTCTTTTGGGTCTTTGTGGTTAGTTTCTGTTTCGGGGTCACACAGGCTATGTTCAGGACTGACTCTTGACTCATACTCAGGGATCGCTCCTGACAGGCTTGGGGAACCATATGGGATGCTGGGATAGAACGCAGGTCACTCTTAGGAAGGCAAGTCGACACTTGCTGCACTATCACTCTAGTCCAGTAGTAGAACTCATTAGCTGAGAAATTATCCTGCTAACAAATTGGCACCTGACATAGTGCAGGAGCCTCCAGCTGTTGGAGCTCCACACAGGAGTGAATGACCAAATGGTGGCATGGAGAAGTCCTTGTCCAGAAAGGTCTCCTGCTAGCACCATGCACTTGTCTGGACCTTTGGTCAGTAAGATTTTGCTATTTTTCCAAGTCAGCTCAGTGTGTGCAGTGACCTGTACGTCTCTCTCTGCCTCTACCTTGCCTGTCAATATCTTTCTCTCTCAGGATGGGTTGAATCCTCCTGGTATTTGGATTTAGCTCTGGTTAGAGATCTTGAAAGTTGGTGAGAACTTGCCCCTTCCCTACCAGGCTGTGAGGCTCAGTCCCCTCATTGGTCTCCCGTCTGCCTCATGTCACCGGTGCCAGGGAAAACCCTCCCAGCCTGGTCACTAATTTTGAACCTTGGGACTTTGAACTGGGTACCACCTGGCTGGGTTATCTTACACAGAGGGACATGGGAGAGGAGGCTGTCTGCAACGTCTCTGGCTGCTTTTCACATCAGAACTTTACCCTCAACCCTGTCTGCTTCTTAATGGCTAAACTGCTGCCACAAAGGTGTTTAGTACCAGACCAAAGAATCAAAAGTTCATGGCCATTCCCCAGAGTTTGCCCTGGACTTCTAAAAGTGACAGGTCATTGAAAAAGAGACTGGGTAGGGATGTGGACGCTCTGAAATGTAAACTCAGGGTATACTTCTACTTGCAGGCAAGGGAGAGAAGGAAACATTTGCCTCCGCCTCTCCAGCCAGGACCTGAATTAGCCTTTGGAGTCTATGCAGACATTCCCGGTGTTTCTAAAAGATTCTAAGCTCCACCTCAAGGCTGACAACTATGCCTTGCACTACCTGACCCGCCTTAGTTTTGCATGGAGCAGCCTTCTCTGTGTCCCAGGTGAGTCGAGCCTAGGGAGATGTCTGCCCTGCATGGTCTGACCACTTCATCATAAATCAGTGCCACAAGAACCACCTTACTGCCATAACGACGTGGAGTACCTCCTATCCCTGTGACTTCATGGTGCTGCATCCTGGTGCTGCATCATCCCCAGCTCTGCGTGCTTTCACCTTATCGACGAGCTGGTGCTACGTGACCTGCCTTACACAGCAGAGCTCACTGGTAAATGGGAGCAAGATTAGCACAACTGATCACTTGGGTTTTCAGTCTTACAATGCATTTATTTTGGGTTTTTCTTGTTTGATTTTGGGGCCACACCCAGCACCACTTTAGGGCAAATTCCTGGTTCTCTCTCTCTCTCTCTCTCTCTCTCTCTCTCTCTCTCTCTCTCTCTCTTTTTTTGCTTTTTGGGTCACACCCGGCGATGCTCTGGGGTTATTCCTGGCTTTGCACTCAGGACAAACTCCTGGTTCTCTCTCTTTTTTTTTTCTTTTTGGGTCAGACCTGGCGATGCACAGAGATTATTCCTGGTTTTGCACTCAGCAATTATTCCTGGCAGTGCTCAGGGGACCATATGGGATGCCGGGAATTGAACCCAGGTCGGCTGTGTGCAAAGCAAACGCCTTACTCACTGTGCTATCACTCCAGCCCCACTCCTGGTTCTCTTGATGGTGCTGGGGGACCATATGGGATGCCGGTAGAATTGGGTTGGAGGCTTGCTAGGCAAGTGTCCTACCCACTGTACTCTGGCCCTAGAGGATTTGTTTTTCTGTTTGTCTTTTTTTGGTTTGGGGCCACACCAGCGTGCTCAGGGTTCACTCCTGGTGGGGCCAGGGGACCAGATGGGATGCTGGAGATTGAACCTGGGTCAGCCACATGCAAGGCCAGGGCACTACCCACTGTACTATTGCTCCAACCCTTCAGCGCTTTTATTTTATTTATCTATTTTTATTTATTTATTTATTTTTTATTGAATCACCATGTGGAAAGTTACAAAGCATTCAGGCTTAGGTCTCAGTTTATATAGTGATCGAACACCCATCCTTTCACCAGTGCCCATATTCCACCACCAAGAATCCTAGTATACCTCCCCTCCCACGCCTTCCCTGCCTGTGTAGCTGATAATTTTCACTTTACTTTCTCTTTACTTTGATTACATTCAATATTTCCACAAACAACTCACTATTATTGTTTGGAGTTCCCCCCCCAAAATCAGACTGCTGAAAAGGAAGCATTTAATAATTTGTTTCCCATTGCTGAGAATGAAGAGATATGAGGTCTATTACAGGCGCACGGTTTTGGATTTCTGTGTTTTAGTATTTTAGTAACTAAGTCCAGGGAAAATTCTGTCAGAAATTGCATCATTGCAAGCTCATACCTCTCTTTAGTGGTCCTTATAAGATGGCGGTCGCCACGCCTTCCCCCGGAAAGAAAAGGCTGAGAGAGAAAAACCTTCCCCTCCTGGGGCAGCATGGGCCGTGGCTTAGTTCACAGTCTAGAGACATTTCTGCAAGAAGCTGCTGGTACCAAAAGTAGTTTAGCTGGCCTCTGGGATCATGGTCATCCAGCAACAGAGAGGCCGCACACGTGCAGCAGGTCACATCCAATGCTTTTATTTTGCAGCTCTCTTATTTACAGTACATGCAGGTACATTTTTGCAGGCCAACTCTTGGATATCAGCAGCAGTGATAAAAACAGGACCTCTGTGTCCGAGACAATGCCCAGCGAGCACCAACCTGGGGGTAACCTCCACCCTCCCATCACCAAATAAATAAATAAAAATGAATGGGGGGAGGGACATTCTCTATGAAAGCAAAAGTCAGAAAAGTGTCATTTTATTCAAGTCACATTATGGCTTTTCCTTCTATTTAGTTCTATTTTTTTCCTTTTTTCCCCAATGAACCACTCCCTTTGACACCCGCCTGCTCAGGCCTGCTGGGCCATCTCCTCCGCCCTCCATTTCTAGTTTGATTATACTGCTGTTGTGCTGAGAGTCTTGTGAATTAATGTGCAGAATTTTGATACTAACACATCACTGTATCACTGTATCACCGTTACTCATCGATTTGCTTGAGCGGGCATCAGTTATGTATGCATTGTGAGACTTGTTACTGTTTTTGGCATATCGAATACGCCATGGGTAGTGTGCCAGGCTCTGCTGTGTGGGCAGGATACACTCGGTAGCTTGCCGAGCTCTCCCAGAGGCTCGGAGGAATCTAACCTGAATTGGCTGCATGCAAGGCAAATACCCTACCGCTGTGTTATCGCTCCAGCCCATGCATAAATTAATAATAAAATATGGTAATAAGCACATAAAATGAGGATGACAGTTCTTTTTAAAAGTCAAATTTATCAGAATTAATTTAGAGATCTAATTGGCTTCGTTAAAAAAATTAATGAATCAGGCAGCACCTGGTCTAACAAAAGAAAAAGTTTTCTATAGAGTACAAAAATGGGAGGTTTTTACACTTAGAAAGATGATAAAACAGGGGCCGGAGAGATAGTAACAGAGGTAAAGCAAAACAAAAAAAAAAGATTATTAGGAAAAGAAAACGGAAATTATTTTCAGAGGCTCATAGACGTGGTTCACTGGGAGGGCATCTCTCTGCCTCATTGGCATCCAGCTATGAGTTTGATACCAGCACCACCCCAGGTAACAGATGAGATCACAGCACACAGCCTTCGACTGGTGCACAGGGGCCAAAAGGAACGCTCCCAATCAGTCCAACAACAACTAAGGAAAGGGAAGTGAAAAAATAAAACTTCTGATGGACTTGGGGGACCGTATAGCAAACCTGGAACCCAAACCCAGGCCTCAGTTGTCTGAGGTGGCTTCAACCAACCTCTCTGCTCCTACATTCAAATCAACCATTGAATTATTTCTTGAGACAAATAAAAGAGCTTGAGTTTTGGGTGAGGTCAGCCTATTTTCTTTTTTTTCTTAGCTCTAGAAAGAGCAAGATCTCAGCCTTGTCTGATTCATAGCTCCCTGAACACTGGGCAGCGGGACTTGGTCCCAGTCCGTACAGAAAGAGTGGAACTGAGGTGACCTGAGGACACCTGCTGGCACAAGACTCAGACCTGGGTCAGCTGCATGAAATGCAAGCACCTGGGTCACTGGTCCTGTAAATAACATTTTTGGAAGAGGTTGCAACTGCTATCGAGTTGGTATTGTGTATAGATGGAGTGGGGTGAACGACTCCGCTGGGGCTTATTTTTTCTTTTGTGGTTTTCTAAACATTTTCGGAACTAGTGCAACTGCAATGCCTGTGAACTACTGCGCCTTTCAGATACCATGATTACATTGTGTCAGAGATTAAGGCCGCCACAGAGATAAAGGAGGACCAAGCTGAGCTCCTACAACATGTGGTCATCTCCATACCAGTCCCTGAAAGTGGCCTGGCCTTCAGGCCACACTTAGGTCAGTTTGAGCTGCAGTGTGTAGAAACTAACCCCTGCCACCCCAACTTTCAGGGATGCTGCAGAACCGAGTCTGACATGAAATTTGTTTTTCAGGTCTAGAAAGAGATATGAGAGTGCCGTAAGCCCAAATGGGTTTAGTTCTCAGAGAGGTCAGGAGCTGAGGAGGAGGAGGAGGAGATTTAGCTCCTTGGCATGAGCTTCACAGGAGGGATCATTCCTGCCTGTGCTAGCCAGTTGTCAGACCGTTCCACTCATTCTGTACTGCGGCCTGGGACCAAGTCCCACTGCGAGATGTTCAAGGAGCTATGGACGAGACAAGGCTGAAATCTTGCTCTTTCTAGAGTTAAGAAAAAAAAGAAAATAGGCTGACCTCATCCAAAGTCCAAGCTCTTTTATTTGTCCAAGAAATAATTCAATGGCACATTTTAATGTAGGAGCAGAAAGGTTAGTTGAAGCCACCTCAGACACCTGAGGCCTGGGTTTGGGTGCTCTCAAGGGAGACCTATGCACTGAGGGTTAAAGGAACATCAACTAAAGGGGCTGAGTAGGAATGGCATGATTTGGGTAGCACTAAGCTTGTATACATATAAGAACTGCATGCTTACACAGTCACTGGGTGGCTCAGCAGGGCATTGGGACCCTGGAGCTGCTCTCCAGGGTTGAGGCTCTGCAGAAGCAGAAATCTAGGAGTCTGAATGTACTTTCCCAACTGGGCAGGACATCTCCAAGCCTACTCTAAGCATTTTTCTTCTTTCTTTTCTTGTGTGACACCCAGCTGTGCTTAGGGCTTACTCCCAACTTTGTGTTCAGGGATCACTCCTGGTGGACTTGGGCACCATATTTGGCACTGGGGACTCACAACCAGGTCAGACATATGAAAGGCAAGTGCTTTCCTTGCATTTTTCTTTCAACATATGGCTCAAGCTGGCGATGTTCCATCATTGTTAATGATGTGTGTATTTCACATACAGTTGTTGACTTGCTTTTAAATCTTTTTATTTTTATATTTGTAGGATAACATTGGTTTGTTCTTCCTCACTTGCCACAGGGAGCTTAGGTTTAGACACTCCTGGAGACACTCCTTTGTTTATCTGTAAACTCTTCTCTGCACCCTCCTTCCCAACCAGTTAATCACATTTTCTCTAATCAGATTCTGTTATCTTGTAAGATCAGATCCTTCTAAGGACTCTGAACTTGTTAGTGTCTTTTGCATAGTTTACCTTAAAGCAATGTCCTTTCTGTATGGACACAGGAAGACAGTTAATATTATGCTTTGTAACTTGGGAGTTGATTGACTCCAATAATATTTACTCCTGGGCATCTGCTTTCTCAACTCAGTTGCCCTTAATTACAGCACCCCAAAAGCAGGGTCCCGACGAGGGACAGAATGGACCCAGGGCAAGCTGTGAGCTACCCTGGCATCGAAATGGGCCAGGCCACAGCGCCACAATACTCAACTATAAGTTGAGGGCATGATTATGGACAATGCTGTCATGATCCAAAGGTAACGACAAGACTAGGACCCTGCTGGGGTTAAGAAGACTAACCTGGCCTGAGGACTGTGGTCTGGGATATATAGTGAGATGTCCTCAGGAAGAACCAAACTTTATATCTCTTACTGTGTTCATACAGAATGACATTGCTAGAAATATTAGAAGTAGATTTACTATAACTAAGCAGATTACTAGCTCACACCCTGACACACCCTTGTTTGGAATCACACCCTTGAGCGGATCTCCTTAGATCAGATTTCCTTAGATGAGATTTTGTTAATCTCCTCAAAAAATGGTCTTACCCTTCTTTGTTGATTTGTTAATGTTCAACCCACCTTTGTGTCACTTCCCTATGTAATTTGCTATATAAACTGAGACTGGGGCACTGAGGGGAGACAGAAGGAGACAGAGGAAGAAGACAGGGGAGACAGAAGAAGAAGACACAAGAGAAGACACAGAAGATACATGGGAAGACACAGAAGCGAAGGAGACAACACAGACAGAAGAAGACAGAAGCAGAGACAGAGCGGTAGGAAGAGACCAGAGGAGAGACTACAGAGACAAAGAGAGACAGAAAGAAGCAGGGGAGACACCAAAGCAGAGCTCAAGGGAAAAGAAGTGAGAGTGAGCGAGGACGAGAGAGAGAAGCAGAACGGGAACGAAGATTGGAATAAACTGCAACTCAGATCAACCAGCCTGGCCCTCGTTCCTTCCTTCACCTGCCTCATCATCCCCATCAACCTCCCCCGGGGTGGGGAAGCGGCGTGAGACTGAATGTGGGCAGCAGGAAAGATAGAGCCCCGCTGGTCCCTTCCTCTTTTGTGTGCTCACACAATATTGAACTACCATGATACACAAAGCTGTTCATGTTCCAACACCCATCCAACACCAACAGTCATACAACTTTCCAACACTCATGCCTCAACCACTTAATTCCCTACCACCAATGTCCCCAGTTTCCCTCCTGTCACTACTCCCACGCCCGCTCCAGTCTCTATAGCAGTCACTTTCCTTTTGTTCCTCCTCATTCCTTTTGGGCATTATGGTTTGCAACAGAGATAATGAGAGGTTATCATGTTCATTTCTTTACTTACTTTCAGCATGCAGTTCTTATCCACAGTGATTACTTCCGATTAAATCCCGTTTTCTTCCTTCTTCTCCTTGCTAACATTGGTATTGTTGTGATGATGGGGGTGCACACACACCTGGCTGTGGTACACCTGGCTATGGCACACACACCTGGCTGTGGTACACCTAGCTATGGTACACATGCCTGACTGTGGTACTCGCCCGGGTTACAAGGCAGGTTGCAGCGTTTGCACACTCGGCTGCGGTGCTCACCGAAGTTTGTGCTCCTTTAGTAGTTTGTGGTTCTTGCACACGTGCTGACCCGGCCAACTTGCTTGGTCAAGGCTCATGAGTGATGGCTGTAAGGCTCATACGTGTGCTCGCCAGAGGCGCTCTTCTGGCAGTGGTGTTTGCACCTCATTTTAGCAGTGGTGTTCTCTTTGGGTCACAACCCTCCTCCTTGTTTTAAACCTGGTTGTAGTGTGGTCAGAAATGTTTTGTGTCAGTGGGATTCAAAGACAGCAGACCTGCCAGGCTCCAGCCGCCGAGCTGCAGAACTGCACTCAGTGTACATGGGATATAGAGATTCGAACTCCTGCTTACAAGGCTTTTTCCAATGGGTCTTTCCTATGGGTCTCATGCAAATAGTTTAGTATTGTGTTTACTATGCAAAATTTGGTGGGATTTTTGCTTTTTTTACTTTTGGAAGTGGTACACCCAGCAATTGGGGATTACTCCTGATTCTGCCCAGAGGTCACTCCTAGAGGTGCTTGGGGGCCCTTACATGGTGCCAGGAATTGAACCTGGGTTGACTGCACACTAGGCAAGCACCTTTCTCGCTGTCCTATCTCTACAACCTTTAAAATGCACAGTTTAAGGATCAAGGATGAAACTCATTCCTTTCCTCCATTGCTACTCGGATGACTGGGGGTTGTACACACTCCTGACTGCAGAGTTGTGGGGGACGGGCTGGTGGGAGAACTCACTTGCAACCATGAAGACCAAAGTCAGCAGAGCTGCAGGGACTGCACTTGGGGCATGCAGCCGTTCAGGGATGGAACTCACAGTCATACACTTGGAGGTAGTTGCTCAAGCCACGGACTAGCCCCCATTCTTCTGAAGAGCAAAACTTAAAACTGAAGTTCAGCCAGTGAATCTTGAAAATGTATGGCACTAGCAGGAACAGCATAAAGTTATATGCTAAGTATGATTCTCAGTGCTCAAGAAAAATAGTTTTAAAAGACCTCAGGGAGGGAAAGGTCATGCGAAAAAGATGCCACTTTGGCATATTGACTATTTGCAGGTGGTGGTTATTATTTTTGTTTTGGGGCCACACTCTGCGGTACTCAGAGCTTTCTCCTGACTTTGGAGCTCAGAGGTCACTCCTGGGCAGGTTTGGGGGAACATTACAGGTTGATGGGATCCAGTCTGGGTTGGTCATGGGCACGCCCAGTGTCTCACCCACTGTACTCTCTCTCCAGCCCCATATTCCCTATTTTGAATTAAAGTTACCTCAGAAACACCTAGGGCAAGGAGCAAACTAACCCTACTCTGTTTCCCTGAAGCAGGACACGAATTTCACCTCAATGGGGAAGGTAGAGAGACAGTCTCAGAGACAGGGAAAGGGAAGGCAGGCCAGGAAAATTTATTTGGCTGCATTCTTTGCTAACTAGTACCCAAGCGTAAAGTTTCTTTTTCTTGTTGATTCACCAAAATGTGTTTCTTTATCTAAAAGGTGTAAAAAACAGTTTGCTTGGAGCGCTGCTTTAGTCTCCTGTGAACAAATACGAATCTTTTTCTTCTCTAATCTCATGTCAATTTAGCTACTTGGCCAACCCAAAGAGCCTAGGAAGGGAAAGAGAAGTTTTCCTCCTTTACAGTTCCATGGAGAACATGTCTGCGACATCCTGGTTGGATTGCACAGGCAGTGCTAGTGCTTTCTCCCTTTGCTTGGGAGAAAGGGGACATTCAGCTAAGGGTTTAGAGATTTTTCAGATATATTCATTTAACGTTCAGTCACAGTTATCTCGAATGTTGCTGTAAATTTAAACAAGAAAAGCACCTTAAAGGGCCCCAGCGATAGTACAGCAGAGTAGGGAGTTTGCTTTGCACACGGCAGACTCAGGTTTAGTCCCCAGCACGCCATGTAGTCCCCTAAGCACCGCCAAGAGTAACTCCTGAGGCAGAGCCAGGAGTGACCCTGGGGCATTGTGAAGCATGACCTTAAAACAAACAAACAGAATGAGGGGCCAGAGCAATAGAGCAGTAGGTAGGGTATTTGATCCTCATTATCTCATATGGTCCCCTGAGCACTGCCAGGAGTAATTCCTGAGTGCAGAGCTAGGAGTGACCCCTGAGCATCTCTGGGTGTAACCCATCTGTAAAAGAACAAAAGGAAAAGAATTTAAAATCTTCTCTTGATGAATATTATGCTTCCTAACTGTATCAAATAAACTGCTGAGGGACCAGAGTGATAGCGCAGCACAGGTAGAGAGCCCAGTAGAAAGCTGACCTGGATCTGACCCCCAGCACCCTATATGGCTCCCCAAGCCCTGCCAAGAGTGATCCCTAAGCGCAGAGTCAGAGTAAACCCTGAGCACCACTGGGTGTGGCCCCTCAATACGAAACAAAAAATAAACAGCAGAGAGAATGAAATAAAGGGCTGGAGAGAGCTCAGTAGAATGAATACATGACTTGCCTGGAAGATGTCTGGGCTCAATCCCCAGCATCACTGGTGCCCCAAGCACTGACGAGAACAAACCCTGAGCACAGACCTGGGTAGAAGTGGCCCCTGAGCACTGCCGGATGTGTGCTGAGAGAGAGAGAGAGACAGAGACAGAGACAGAGAGACCCAGAGGAAGAGAGGGAGAGAGACAGAAGGACAGAGAGAGAGAGAGAGAGAGAGAGAGAGAGAGAGAGACAAAGACAGAGAGACAGAGAGATAGAAACAGAGACACAGAGAGAGAAAAGCTGAAAAATTGCCCCCAGCTCTGAGAATTGAAAACAATGGAGATCTTGGGCTGAAACAGTAAATTTGGAATTTTACCTGGCACATTTGGGATTCTGGGGGTTTGAACTTGTAATCAGAAACGAGTTTTATAACTAAAACATGGCACTATTTTTCCATGTCACAGTCAGAAGGTTCAAAGCTAAAAAGTTTGAGGATGTCTGGGTTAATGAAGCAAAAAAAAGTTACTAAACACAAAAACTAAGGAACCTTGGAAAAAAGAGTAGAGATAGAGAAAACAGGATGTGCTCTTTGAAATGATACAAAGTATCATTTCAAGAGAAACTTTTAGGTAATGTTGGACACAGAACTGGTAAGAACAACTCCATCTAGCCTGGTTCCTGCTTCAGGTCTTGTTTCACTTAAACCTTTTTGTTTTTCTTAAAACCCTGCTTCTCCCCCCTGGCCATCTGCAAGGGAAGGACAATTGGGCTGAAAACTCGGTCTTGGCAAATAGTTTCATAACCACTATTCGCTATCTATAGAAGGGACGCAGGCTGGGCGGACAGCCGCCAGAATGTTCTGAAAACATGTCTAATGACCTATCTGTAACTATTTGTTTGGACTATTTAAAATTATGTTTTCTTCTGAATTATGAAACTTGCAATTTTCACTTACGTTTTTGTTTGAATTTGTAAGCGTGGGCTATGATGTAAGCATTGACTATAAAACTTGCAGTTTCTCCCTTGATCGTTGTCTTGCTTTGGTCTGCGGGTCTGAAAGCTTGACCCCAGCTAGCTGGCTTAATAAACTCTGCTTGTGTGTTACATTACTGGCTGAACTCTTTGTGCGGGTTAGGAGTGGGGGAAATTATGGACTCCAGACCCTAACAGTAAATTATATGAAAATAAATGCTATTAGTGACAGTAGTAAGTATACGTACATAATAAACATATAAATAATTTTACTTATTAAGCTCTTAAACTTTTCCAAATGGTATTTAATTCATTGATTTGAACAATAACGATTAATAAAATTTTGCCATTTAAAACTATCTTATGCTATACAAGCATTAAGAGAGAATTCAGAATTCATTAAGACAGAAACAACATAGTTAGTTTTTTTTCCCCAGTAAATCAAGGTGGTTCTTATTAAACTATACTTGCTTAGAAAGATGTAAGAGGGGTCAAAAACAATACCTTAACAGATAACGCACACAGTTGACCTCCTGGTTCAGTCCTCAGCTCCCCGTACAGTCCCCCTGCCTGCCAGGAGCGATCCCTGAGTTCAGAGCCATGAGAATGTCCTGAGCACTACTGAGTGTGGCCCCTGAACAAAATCAAACAAAAAAAGGTATAAGATGAGAGAACGAGGGGAAATGTGAGCAAAAAAGAACATAGGCTTCTCTAGAATGGAAATTAGCCAGCAGGGACAAATGAGATGCATGTTCAAGGGGAACTCTGCTTTGTTTTTGCCATACCCTGGTGTGCTCAGGCTGCCCATAGTACAAAGAATTGACCATGGCTGAAATGAGTGCAATCAAGTGCCCGTTCGACTGTCCTATGGGTCAGTTCCTCGCTGCCTTCTTTTTAACACTTAAAGTCATACAGAAAGTTCTGACCCTTCCTTATAACTTTAAATGTTAAAAAGATCAGAGGGGGGGCTGGAGCGATAGCACAGCGGGTAGGGCGTTTGCCTTGCACGCGGCCGACCCGGGTTCGAATCCCAGCATCCCATATGGTCCCCTGAGCACCGCCAGGGGTGATTCCTGAGTGCATGAGCCAGGAGTGACCCCTGTGCATCGCCGGGTGTGACCCAAAAAGCAAAAAAAAAAAAAAAAAAAAAAAGATCAGAGGGAAATTTTGCTGTGTTCCTTTTGTTAACTCTGATTTCCAAAGTCTTCATTTTCCTCATGACAACCGGTCAGGCAAATGGTCCCCCAACAATTTCTCAATATTAATAAAGTAGCTTAATCATTTCTATGACATATTTCTATGTTGATAAGATATGTGATACTGTTTAGTTTAACTCAGATTGAAACATAACGTTTAAGGGGCTGGGGCAATGGTACAGTGGGTACAGTGGGTGGGGCATTTGCCTTGCATGCTGCTGACCCAGGTTCACTCTCTGGCATCCCATACGGTTCCCTTACCCTTCCAGTAGTGAGCAGAGACCCAGGAATAACCCTTGAGCACACAAGGTGTGGGCCCCCAAATTTTTTAGAAACTAGAATGTTTAAGATTATTTCTTGGCCTTGGATTCAGCTAATCCACAGTTCAACTCCTGACACTCCATATGGTCCCCTGAGCCTCACAGGGGAAATCCCTGAGCACAGATTCAGGAGCAACCCCTGAGCACTGCCAGCTGTACCCTCCCAAAGTATTTCCTTGCATTTTAACATATAATACTATTTACATCAAATATTGTTAGTTTTCCTTCCTTCCCCTCCCCCCCGTAATGTCTTGGTACTTGGTTGTGTGCAGAGACAGCCAAAGGCAGTGCCAGGGTCACAGTCACGCTGAGGGTGGCACGGGGCAATGCAGCAGAGCCCCGCCCACACCTGCGGGTAGGCACTCCGTCACTGACACATCTCAGCCTCTTATTTGTATAGGCAGGGAGTGTTGGGCAACACCTGACAGTGCTCAGGGCTACTCCTGGTTCTGTGCTCAGGGATTATCCCTAGCCGGGCTCGGAGACCCTATGTAGCGCCTGGGATTGAATCTGGGCTGGCTGCATGCAAGGCATACCTGCTGAGTTATCTCTCCAGTCCCCCATATTTAAAAGATTGTATTGAGGCGCCATGATTTACAAATTTACTCATAGTTGAGTTTCAGGCTACGATTTTCCAGTACCAACACCATCACTCATAACAACCTTCTCTGACAACGTCTTCAGTTTCTCTCCGGCACTCCCGACCTCCTCCTTAGCAGGCACACTCTGTGCTCAGGAGTCACTCCTGGCAGGCTTGGGGGGATGGAGCTACGGTCCTGGTTTTTGTCAGAATTCACACATGGTTCTGCCTTTGGGGGATCACTCATGGGGCTGGAGACCCTATGGGGTGCCAGGATTGAACCCGGGTCAGCCAGGCATCCTACCCATTGTACATTCTCTCCACCTCTACAAAACTTTTGTTAATTTGGCTATTGTACTTTGTACTTTGTGCTTTCAGTTTTGTTGGTTCTGTGGTTTACGTAAGTAGGGGTGTGGTATTTCCATATATATGAACTTTTGTCCTTTTTAAAAAAATCACCCCCAATACATGAAAGATTTGGTGGCTGTCCTTGGGAGCTCCTCAAGGCTGAAAAGTTTCAGGACTCTAGTGCCGTGGTCTTACAATATCATCGTGAGGGGCGCAGGGGAGGCTGTGGATACTCTGCAGTCGAGCTTGCAGGTGTGAGCGTGAGTCTGAGCTGGGCATCCCACACCGGTGTCTGTCCCTTGGGTCCCACAGCTCAGTCTGTGAGCACTGCCCACCCCCTCAAAACTACAGCAGCTAAGAGGCAAAGGAGAAAAAACCGTTACTAAACTATTTTTTTAAATTCACTTTTCTGGGGCTGGAGAGATAGTACAGTGGATAGGGTGTTTGGCTAGGATGAGGCTCACTTGGGTTTGATCCCCAGCATCCTACATGGTCCCCTGAGAGCCACCAAGAGTAATTCCTAAGTGTAGAGTCAGGAATAACCCCTGGGCATTGCCAAGTTTGGTCCCAAAACAAACAAACAAAAGTTCACTCTTCCATGGTCAAGAATTTGGGTTGGGGCTGGAGCCATATCTCAGCAGCAGAACATGTGTGAGGCCCTGGCTTCCATCCCTAACACTGTAATATGTATATATACATATATGTATATATATATACACATATATACATATATGTATCTTGTATAACTTGTCATCCTGGTGCTCATCCTGGTGCTCATCAAAGGAGGCGGTGGTCTGATCCCATTTGGAATTTTGGGACAACAGCGACATAGGTCAGGTGAAACCGTCGATTGAATATGATGTGGTCAATTTCGTTGTGGTCCACCAGGATACTCCCATGTCCAACGTTTAGATTCAGCCTTATGGAACTGCAAGTTACCATGGATGGTCTTGGTTGACATGATGAACTCAGTCTCTCACCCTGTTTGTTCTATTCTAGGTCATTGGTCCTGATGTGGAGTCCTTTGGGTGACCTTCTCGGTCCTATCTTGGCATTAAAATCACCAACAATGACCTTGTAGAAAGAGTGGTCTGTTTTATAAAACTTCTCCAGCTCCATGTAGAACCTCTCAATTTCTTCTTTGTTGTAGTTAGATGTTAGTGTGTAGATGACGAAGATAGAAACTGCCAACAATGAGCCACTTCTATTCAAACATAAGCATCTGATTCAGGTTATTAGACACTCAAACTAACCGATGCCAACTTCATGTTGACGAGGACACTGACACCGCTGATGCCTCTACTGTCGCATGTTCCGAGGAACAGTTCTTCTCCAGTGTCAAAAACGGTGTGATGTGATCGATGCCTTCTCGTCTCAGTCCAATGATGTCATACTTGATCTTCTGCACTTGCACCATCAGATCCTCAGTGGATGCTTCCGATGCCAGTGTACGTGCTTTGAAAGTACAGACAATCATTTTAGTCCTTCTTTGTTTTGGCAGCCTAATTCGGCCCTTAGATTTTATCAGTCTCTCCTTGCTCATCCTTCCCAATGCTGCCGTATTGGGGGCTCTTTCAGCATCAGGGGTATGAGGCCCATTATTATTGTTACTGTTTTTGGCATATCGAATATGCCACAGGTAGCTTGCCTCGTATATACATGTGTGTGTGTGTGTGTGTGTGTGTGTGTGTGTGTGTGTGTGTGTGTGTAGGGGTGGGGAGATGGCTCAGAGGATCAGAACTGGTGCTTTGCACATGGGAGGCGCAGGTTTGATCTATAGCACCACACGGTTCCTGAGTACTGCCTGGAGTAGTCCTGGATGTGACACTCCCACCCTTCAACAACAAAAACAAACCAAAAAAAGAGGAAAAGAAAAGAAAAAAGGACTACTGAGAATGGTTCATCTCTGCCCTGCATGGTACTGGCTGTGTTGGTCCAGCTGGTTGGAAAGAGGATCCAGGACGGCCTCACTGCTTTGTGTGGTGCCTCTAGGTGGATTCACACAGAGACACCCCCCGACCCCATCTGGTAACTATCCACCCCCCTCCAAAGTGATACCATCCCAACTTGCAGATTTACTTTGCTTTTATATATAAGAGCATGGGGCCTTACTTAGCATGGAGGTGCTAAGTATGGCAGTGATGGCTAGAATGTTCAAGGCTCAGCCCCACAGTGTTCAGGGTCATCAGAGCTATACTCTTTGATGTAGCATCACACACCATGTGATGCTGGGATCAAACACCAGGCCTTGTGCATGCTAGCAGGGTACTCCACTGCCTGAGTCATATCCTGGTCCCAGATTTTTAAAAATTATATTTGTTTTTTTAAAACATGGACACACACTACTTTATATTAGTTTTATGCGTCTGGTTTCGGCATTATGCTTGTGCATTTCAACCTGTTTGTTACTTTCAGTTGTGGTGAGAAGGAGTTACACTTTCATCTTTGGCTTGCACCTAGCAATAGAATTGCTGGTGAGAGGCTGTGAGCATAGTCAGCAGTGACAGGTACAGACGAAATGTTTCCCAAGTGATTGGAACTAATGACACCGCCAGCAGTCAAGCAGAAGTCTAGTTGCTTTGCATTCTCACCAGTGTCTTATTTGCCAGTCAGTCTGTTTGCCCATTGTGGGGGTGACAGAACAGTGCTAATTTCTACCTTATTTAAAGGCTGAAGAGTGCCACCTGCCCTCTCTCCTCCAAAGCCTAAGCTGCCGCTTCACCCACAGCTCTCAGCTGCTTGGTCAGACCTTCTGGGACCTGCCCCTGTGAACAGGACCAAAGCAGGGGCACCATTGCCAATTAAGAAGACAAAAGTAGGAGAAAAAATGTGGGGCCAGGGGGCTAAGAGCTTATGTCCTGAGAGCCTTGACCGTCCTTCATCTTTGATGTGTCTGCTTTAAGAATCATTAGGAAGAGAACAACCTTCCGGGATCATGCGCCTTACTATCTTATTTTGGTTTTGCTTGTCTTTGTTTTGGGGTCATACTCAGCTGTGCTCAGGACTTCTCCTGGCCCTATACTCAGGAACCACTCCCGCTAGGCTTGAGGAACCACATGGGATGCCAGGGATGGAACCCCAGTAGACTGCTGGCTCTATCTGCTGTATTATCGCTCCAGCTCTTTGTGCCTACCAGGGCTAAAATCTATCTCCACACTGGAAGGTCTCTACATAGTGGGATAAACATCGTTGTTGCTTTGTCTAAAGGGATAATCTCATGGGGGGTAGGTGGGGTAACACACCTAGATCAGCAGTCACAGAAACTTTGCCCTAGTGTTTTTCCTTGCCACGGCCATGTTTCTGGGGTTTGTGGTCCTATTTTCTCCCCATTCTGCCTTTTCTCTAATTTTGTCTTACCCCTTAGTTCCCATCTGTTGGAACTGGGTCAGCAAGATAATACTCTACCCGCTATACTATGACTCTACCCCCCTGCCCCCCCACACACACACTAAGGGCGGTGGGAAACTACAGGACCTAAATTCAGTGCCGGAATATTCTCCTAAAATCCCTGGTAATTAAACAGGAGGAACTAGATCTACGCCTGCCTGTCCCACTGAAGTACCATTGCATGTAATGGAAATAGAATAGCAGGCATAAGGAGTATTCTGGTGTGTAAATTAACAAATCACATCAGTACTCACAGAACCAGGAGTATGAAGCTCTGCCAGCACTCACTAAACTCCTTACAGTGGGGAAACAAAGATTGCAGCTGTACCGCACACAGGCAAGTCCTTTAAGTTCATCAAAATTCTTTTTGTTGCCTTTGGGTTTTGTTTGTTTGTTTTGGGGTCACACCTGGCATTGCCCAGGCCGGGCTCAGGGGTTACTCCTGTCTCTGAGCTCAGGGGACTATTATGGGATGTCAGGGATCAAACCTGGTACAGCCACATGTAAAGCAAGTGCCCTACCCACTGTACTGTTGCTCCAGCCCCTCATCAGAATTTTTGAGCCTGCTTGAGGAGGACCTCAAATCAGCACTCTATGAAATAGTAACAGAAATTAAGTAATCACTGGAAGAAAAATTCAGTCAATTCAAATAATTGATCAGAGTAGAAAAGAATTTATACAAATGTAATTGAAGGAGCTAAAGAATACAATAGCAGGTCATAGTAACAGCGTTCTGAATGTGGAACTCTATGAATGTGCCAGTGAACTGGAAGTCAAATTACAAGTCAGCAACAATAATGAAATGGGGAAAAAAAGAAGTAAAAGAATGGAAGAGAAATTAAGATATTTAATGGATAACAATAAAAGGAATAATCTCTAAATTATAGGAATACCAAAAAGAAAGGAAAAAAGAGGAAAGGAAAGAACAGCTTGTAGAAGTGTTAATAACTTAAAACTTCCCAAATCTTTGGAGTGAGGCTTTTGCACACATACAAGGGACTCAAAGAACAAAACAGACTCAAACAGCTCATGTGCTACCCATGCACATGTGTTGCTGCCTAAATACATGTATCACCCACATCTCCCCTTTTGACTGTGTATTTCTACACTTTAGCACTGGAACGTGTTCTAAGGCTCTCTCTCCACGATAGAGAAGCCTATGTTTTCTCTTTCTCTCTCTTTCCCTCTTCCCCAAAACTTCCAAATAAAACATGTCTTTACTTAAAAAAAAAAAAAAAAAAGCTCAAACAGAACACCAAGACACACTGTAATCAGAATAGTAAAAAAAAAAAAAAAAAAAAAATCAAAGACAGAGACAGACTACTTAAAGTTTCAAGAAATAGACTTCAGGGGCTGGAGCAATAGCACAGCGGGTAGGGCATTTGCCTTGCACTTGACCGACCCGGGTTCGATTCCCAGCATCCCATATGGTCCCCCGAGCACTGCCAGGAGTAATTCCTGAGTGCAGAGCCAGGAGGAACCCCTGTGCATCGCTGGGTGTGACCCAAAAAAGCAAAAAAAAAAAAAAAGAAAGAAACTTCAAATACAAGTAAAATAATAAGAATCACAACATATCTCCCACATGAAAGAAAAGAGTGGAATGATATCATCAAAATATTGAATAAGGCTCGCTCTGACTCCCCCACCACCGCCTGGCACCTTTCAGCCACCGCACCGTAGGGTCCTGACCACTCCCCATTCTGCAGGTTAGGGGCGTATTCTCACATTAGGGGGTGTGGCCTCAAAAGTGGGCGTGATCTCTTTCTGAGGCTGCGGCCACATAAGCAGCCACAGTTGTTTTTTACCATTCCATGCATTGTCCTTTGGCCACAATTGATAGAATCTACTCCTCTGAAGAACTCCCTGGTCATCTTAGTCACTATATATTAATAGTCAACTAACCTAGCCTATCCTAATTTCACGAAAACTGTCAGTGAACACATCAAGTTGCACATAAAAGTCCTTTGTAAAAAGAGCATAGCCCCACATCTTCAGTTGAAGCCCCTCCCAAACTAAGAAGAGCACCTGATAGTAAAGCCCATAACAACATGAAGAAACAGCGAAAATCCCCACCACCAGGAGAGATCGAAGAAAGTATCTCACTAACCTCAGCAGCCACTTCCCAGAAATACAACCTCCTCTCAGATAAAGAATTCAGAGAGGAAATCATGAGGATGGTTGACGAACTCAAAGCAACTATGGAACGAACATCCAACAAATTAAGGGAGGATATGGATGCATCAGTGGAACGGTCCACCAAGATAATTCAGGAAGAAATGAGAGCAGAAATTTCAAAGCTACGAACAGAAGTCACACAACTAAAAGAATCAGTAGATGAAATAAAAAAAAACTCGATAGGAGCCCTCAATAGTAGAATAACTACAGCTGAAGACAGAATCAGTGAGCTTGAAGATGAACTGCACAAAGCATATAGGGAAAAACAAATAATGACAAAGGACCTCAAAATGGCTCTAGAGTGAATTAGAGTCCTAGGGGATGACCTCAGGAGAAACAACATAAGAATCATGGGAGTACCAGAACCACACGGAACCAATCCCAATGAAAAAAACACAGACATCATTGCTAAAAAATTCCCAGAGCTAGAGAATGCGGACATCCAGATCCAAGGAGTCCGAAGGGTGCCAGCTAAAAGGGACCCAAATAGAAAATCCCCAAGGCATATCATAGTCATAATGATGGATGCCGTGGATAGAGACACAATACTGCAAGCAGCAAGATCAAAGAAGGAGATCATATACAAAGGAGCACCCCTTAGATTTACAGCAGACCTATCAGAAGAAACCTTCCAAGCCTGAAGACAATGGTGGGATATAGTGAAAAAACTTAATGAAATGAACGCCTCACCAAGAATACTCTACCCGGCTAAACTCTCAATTAAATTTGAAGGAACCATACACTATTTCATGGAGAAGCAACAGCTCAGGAACTTCATAGACTCAAGACCAAATTTAAAAGAAGGACTCAAAGGGCTACTATAAGACAAGGAAAAAACCTACAAGAACAACAAACCCTACAGAAAAATGGCACAAAATCCCATTAAAAATAATTTCCCTTAATGTAAGCAGTCTAAATGCACCAATCAAGAGGCACAGAGTGGCAAAATGGATTCGGAAACTAAACCCAACTTTCTGCTGCCTACAAGAAGCACATCTGAATAGTCAGAACAAACACAGAGTCAAAATCAAAGGATGGAAAACAATCCTGCAAGCAAACAGCTCCCTCAAAAAAGCGGGGGTGGCCGTATTAGTATCCGACAACATAGATTTCAGGCTGAAAAAGATTAGAAGGGACAGCGAAGGTCATTTTCTATTCATCAAGGGATATGTACAACAGGAAGAAATCACACTCTTAAACGTATACGCACCTAATGAACGACCAGCTAAATACTTAAAAGAACTCCTAACAGAATTTAAGGAGGACATAACTAGCACCACAAAAGTAGTTGGAGACTTCAACACTGCTTTATCACCTCTGGATAGATCGACAAGAACAACACTCAGCAAGGAAACAATGGCTCTGAAGGAAGAAATGGAAGAGACAGGGATAATAGACCTAAACAGGGATATACACCCCAAAAAGAAAGAATACATATTCTTTTCCAGCGCACATGGATTATTTTCCAAAATAGACCACGTTCTGGGTCACAAATTATACCTTAATAGAATCGGGAAGATAGAAATTGTATCAACTATCTTCTCAGACCATGATGCACTGAAGATGGAAGTTAATCACGCACAGACGCAGAGAACCAAATCAAACACCTGGAAATTAAACAACTCACTATTGAACAATGAGTGGGTCACGAAGGAAATCAAGGAAGAAATAAAAAAATACCTCGAAACAAATGAGAATGAAGACACAACCTACCAGAACCTATGGGACGCTGCTAAAGCCGTGTTAAGAGGAAAATTTATAGCTCTAAAAGCTTTCTTCAGGAAGGAAGAAAGGGCCTATTTAGATAGCTTGACTACGCAGCTCAAGATCTTAGAAGAGGACCAGCAAAAGGAACCCAAACCAGATCGAAGGAAAGAAATAATAAAACTTAGAGCAGAAATTAATGATATGGAAACCCGGAAAACAATCCGAAAGATCAATGAAACAAAGAGCTGGTTCTTTGAGAAAATAAGTAAGATCGATAAACCGCTAGTAAGACTCACAAAGAAAGAGAGAGAGAAAACTCTAATAAACTGAATCAGAAATGAAAAGGGGGACATCACAACAGAAACCAAGGAGATTCAAAAGATCATCAGAGACTACTTTGAAAGTCTGTATGCCACAAAACAAGAGAAGCTAAAAGAAATGGACCAATTCCTTGATTCCTACAATCTCCCAAGACTGAACCAAGAAGACTTGAAATACCTGAATAGGCCCATAAATATCAAGGAAATCGAAACTGTAATCAAAAGTCTCCCCAAAAACAAAAGCCCAGGTCCAGATGGATTCACTGGCGAATTCTTCCAAACATTTAAAGAAGACTTGTTGCCAGTTCTCCTCAAGCTTTTCCAGGAAATTGAAAAGACAGGAACCCTTCCGAACAGTTTCTACGAGGCACATATCTCCCTAATACCAAAAGCAAACAAAGACACCACTAACAAAGAAAACTATAGACCAATATCCCTGATGAACACCGATGCGAAGATCCTCAACAAAATACTAGCAAATAGAATCCAACAACTCATCAAAAAGATCATACACCATGACCAAGTGGGATTCATCCCGGGGATGCAAGGATGGTTTAACATTCGGAAATCAATCAACATAATCCATCATATCAACAAAAGTAAAGATAAAAACCATATGATCATATCAATAGATGCAGAGAAAGCATTTGACAATATCCAACACCCATTCGTGATAAAAATTCTCACCAAAATGGGTTTTGGAGGAACTTTCCTCAAGATAGTCAAAGCCATCTACCACGAACCTATGGCAAACATTATCATCAATGGAGAAAAACTAAGGGCCTTTCCTCTAAGATTGGGGACAAGACAAGGATGCCCACTCTCACCACTTCTCTTTAATATAGTACTGGAAGGAGCTGGAGAGATAGCACAGCGGGTAGGGCGTTTGCCTTGCACGCGGCCGACCCGGGTTCAAATCCCAGCATCCCATATGGTCCCCTGAGCATGGCCAGGGGTAATTCCTGAGTCCAGAGCCAGGAGTAACCCCTGTGCATTGCCAGGTGTGACCCAAAAAGCAAAAAATATATATATAGTACTGGAAGTATTAGCAATAGCCATCAGGCAAGAAAAAGATATTAAAGGGATTCAGATTGGAAAGGAAGAAATCAAGCTCTCACTATTCGCAGACGATATGATACTATACCTAGAGAAGCCTAAAAGCTCTAGTAAGAAACTCTTAGAAACAATTGACCTGTACAGTAAAGTCGCAGGCTATAAAATCAATACCCAAAAATCCATGGCCTTCCTATATGCAAACAATGAGACAGAGGAAAGGGTCATGAAAAAAGCAATCCCGTTCACAATCGTGCCCCAGAAAATAAAATACCTTGGAATCAGCTTAACTAAAGAAGTAAAGGACCTCTACAAAGAAAACTATAAAACGCTACTCCATGAAATAAAAGAGGACATGAGGAAATGGAAACATATCCCCTTCTCATGGATAGGGAGAATAAACATTGTCAAAATGGCAACACTCCCCACAGCATTATACAGATTTAACGCGATCCCTATAAGGATACCCATGGCATTCTTCAAAGAAATTGATCAAGCAATCCTGAAATTTATATGGAACATAAACGCCCACGGATAGCTAAAACAATTCTTGGGAAAAAGATGATGGGAGGCATCACCCTCCCCAACCTTAAACTCTACTACAAAGCAGTAACAATTAAAACAGCATGGTACTGGAACAAAAGCAGAGCCGAAGACCAGTGGAACAGGGTGGAATATCCCCACACACAACCTCAAATGTATGATCATCTAATCTTTGATAAGGGAGCAAGAGATGTGAAGTGGAGCAAGGAAAGCCTCTTTAACAAATGGTGCTGGCACAACTGGACAACCACATGCAAAAGAATGTGCTTAGACCTCAACCTGACACCATGCACAAAAGTCAGATCAAAATGGATTAAAGACCTCAACATCAGACCACAAACCATAAGGTACATTGAAGACAAGGTAGGCAAAACCCTCCACGATATAGAAGATAAAGGTATCTTCAAAGATGACACGGAACTAAGCAATCTAGTAGAAGCAGAGATCAACAAATGGGACTACATTAAACTAAAAAGCTTCTGCACCGCAAAAGATACAGTGACCAGAATACAAAGACTATCTACAGAATGGGAAAGGATATTTACACAATACCCATCAGATAAAGGGTTGATATCAAGGGTATATAAAGCACTGGTTGAACTCTACAAGAAGAAAACATCCAACCCATCAGAAAATGGGGTGAAGAAATGAACAGAAACTTTCCCAAGGAAGAGATACGAATGGCCAAAAGGCACATAAAAAAGTGCTCTACATCACTAATCATCAGAGAGATGCAGATCAAAACAACCATGAGATACCACCTCACACCACAGAGACTAACACACATCCAAAAGAACAATAGCAACTACGGTTGGAGAGGATGTGGGGAGAAAGGGACCCTTCTACACTGCTGGTGGGAATGCCGACTAGTTCAGCCCTTTTGGAAAACAATATGGACGATTCTCAAAAAACTAGAGGTTGAGCTGCCATTTGACCCAGCAACACAACTGCTGGGAATGTATCCCAGAGGAGCAAAAAAGTATAGTCAAAATGACATCTGCACTTATATGTTCATCACAGTACTGTTTACAATAGCCAGAATTTTTGAAAATACCCGAGTGCCCTAGAACAGATGACTGGTTGAAGAAACTTTGGTACATCTATACAACGGAATACTATGCAGCTGTTAGAAAAAATGAGGTCATGAAGTTTGCATATAAGTGGATCAGCATGGAAAGTATCATGCTAAGTGAAATGAGTCAGAAAGAGAGAGACAGACATAGAAAGATTGCACTCATCTGTGGAATATAGAATAATAGACTAGGAGACTAATACCCAAGAATAGTAGAAATAAGTACCAGGAGGTTGACTCCATGGCTTGGAGGCTGGTCTCTCATTCTGGGCAACTCAGAGAAGGGAACACCAAGTAAAATGTGGTCGGAGGTCATGCGGGGGAAGGGTGATGCGTGCCGAATGTAGACTAGAGACTGAACACAATGGCCACTCAACACCTTTATTGCAAACCACAACACCTAATCAGAGAGAGAGAACGAAAGGGAATACCCTGCCATAGTGCAGTGTGTGGTGGGGGGAGATGGGACTGGGGAGGGTGGGAGGGATGCTGGGTTTACTGGTGGTAGAGAATGGGCACTGGTGAAGGGATGGGCTCTTGAACTTTGTATGGGGGAAACATGAGCACAAAAATATATAAATCTGTAACTGTACCCTCACGATGACTCACTAATTAAAAATAAATAAATTATTTTAAAAATTGAATTAAAAAAAACAACTTTTCAACTTAAAGCCCACTGCCTGCAAAGCTGACATTTAGATTCGAGTGAAGGATAAAACATTTTCAGACAAACAAAAGCTGTTGACATTTGCTCCATCTAATCCAGAAAAAACTACTGAAAGGCCACCTATAAAAAGCTAATGGCTAATTGAAAAAATAACTAGAACCCATACAGAAAAATGGTAACACAGCCTTTTAAATCTCTCTGAATGTCGTGGACTAAACTCTCCTATCAAATGGCACAGAGCGAGGGCTGAATCAGGAAGCAAAATCTATTTATTTGCTCCTTTAGGAAACACAACTAAATTTACAAGATAAATACAGGATCAGAGTGAAAGGATAAAAAACAATCATACCAGCCAATGGTAGAACAAACAAACAACAACAACAGAAGCCCACTGGGGGTGCTGGAGCGATAGCACAGCGGGTAGGGAGTTTGCCTTGCACTCAGCTGACCCGGGTTCGATTCCCAGCATCCCATATGGTCCCCTGAGCACCGCCAGGGGTGATTCCTGAGTGCAGAGCCAGGAGTAACCCTTGTGCATCGCCAGGTGTGACCCAAAAAGCAAAAAAAAATAAAAATAAAAAGCAAAAAAAAACCCCTACTGGAATAGCCATACTATATCAGACCAAATAGCATTCAATTTAAAGAAAGTTCTAAATGAAGATCTGGTATTAATGGACATATATAAGACCCTCCATCCTCCAAAAGTCAAATACATATTATTCTCTATAGTACATGGAACCTTCTCCAGGATAGATCACATACTAGGGCATAAGTAAAACACACATCAGTTTACTAAGGTAGAAATTATACCAAACATCTTCTCAGGTCACAATGCCACGAAGGCAGAAATGTGCCATATAAAAAAGATGGAAACATTCCAACAACTAGAAGCTGAACAAAATATTGCTAAATAAAAAATGGGTTAAAGAGGAATAAGGAATAGATAATAATAATTGAAATTAGTGAGAATGAAGAAACAATCAGAAGATATGAGACACAACAGAAGCTGTAGTAAGGTGAGGGAGGGGAATTCATAGCAATACAGTTCTCACTAGGAAAGAAAAGAAAGCTCAAATCAACAATCTAAATACAATCTTAACCTTCTGGAGAAGGAACAAAAAATGAAGCCCAAAACTAGAAGAAGGAAGGAGATAGTAAAACAACAACAACAACAACAACAACAACAACCACGTAGAGGATAGATCAATAATATAAAAAAATCATGAAAGCAATCAACATAGTCAATGAAACCAGGGGTTGGTTCTTCAAAAGAAAAAACAAGACTGACAAAACTTTGGCTAGATTCACAAGGAAAATAAGGCAAAACTATCTAAATAAATTGGACCAGAGGTGAAAGGGGGGAGGCTTCTCAGAAACTCAAGATATTATTAGAGTTATTATGAATTACCTTATGATGTTATGCTGGAAGAAATTAGAAGAAATTAACCTAGGTGTGTCTTTCAAATACCTCTAGGTTACCTGGAAAAAATGAACAGATTCTTAGAGTCATGTAATCTCCCAAAGCTGAACAGGGAGGTAGTAGAAAGCCTTAAACAGTCCAGTTACAAGTAAGGAAACTGGAACAATAACTAAGAAAGTCCCCTAGAACAAAGCCCTTGCTCAAATAGGTCCATTGGTGAATTCTACCAAACCTCAAAGAAAACTTACTACCTTCACTCCTTAAGCTCTTTCAAAATATTAAAGAAACATTAATTTATCCTAATAGTTTCTAGGAAGCCAACACTACACTAATACCAAAGTATAACATATAAAGACACTACTAGAAATGAAATTTTCAGACCAATTTCCATGATGAACATCAATGCAAAAATCCTGAACAAAATTCTAGTGAAACAAATCCAGCAGCATATCAGAAAAATCATGCTCCATGAGATTCATCCCATGGATGCAAGGATGGCTTAACTACATGCAGATATTCATTAACATAGTAAACCACATAATAAAAGCAAAGATAAAAATCATATGATCATATTAATCAATGCAGAGAAAATTTTCAGCAAGATCCACTATCCAACTATGATAAAAAAAAAAACCTCAATAAATTAGGGCTGGAAGGAACTTCCATAAGATAATAATGGTCATCTATACCAAATACATAATCACTATTTTTTTGTTTACTCCTAGCTCTGCACTCAAGAATTACTTCTGGTGGTGCTCAGGGAACCATATGAGATTACAGAGATCAAACCTGGGTCTGTCACATGCAAGGCAAACACTCCACCCACTGTATAATCGCTCCAGCCCCTCAGTATCATTTCCCCCCACTTTATTAAACAGCGTGGTTTACAAAATTGCTCATGATGTACTTGCTACAGGCATTCAGTATTCTAACACCAATCCTCCCTCACTTTTACCTTCCCTCCCCCATAGTCACCTTTTTCTTAACCACCTCTCAAGCTTGACCCCATAGCAGGCCCAAAATAATTTATTTTATATTGCTTTTACCAATAAATGGCTAATGGAATTATTAAAAATATTTCAGTGAAATAAAATTTGTGACAATTATTGTGTCTCAACATGGGAACATTAAGTTCTTGTCTGAGGGTTTACTAAGCTGTTTGTGCTAGTTGAGCCTTCTGTGTTAATGTTTTCATTAATCAAATTTATTTGGTTTCCATGTTACATTCTCATCCAATCTGGTGTGCTTCTACTGGGATGTTAGCTTTGCAGACTTTAGAGATGTTGCTCAAGAAAATCCAGAATATTTAATTGGGCAGTGAGTTTATATGGTGGTGGTGATGGAGTGTGGGTGTGGCTTTCAGGGCTTCGGGGAGCAGAAATGTGTGTGGGGTGGAGGTTGCCCACCACCACCCTGTGAAGGCTGGAGTTTCCAGCCAAAAGTACCCAGTATACCTGAAAATTTTGGCAGTTTTTCATCCCTATGAGGTGGTGGAGTTCAGCCGCAGGCATGGTGGCAACTGTGGTTGGGGTGTGGGAGTGGCTGCTGGGGCCCTGGCAGGGTCGGGATATGGCCTGCACCCCCTTCTTCTTTTCTTTTAAGTAGGAACTTTTTTAATCTACACAGAACAGACAGAAACACTGAGGTGCATGGAAATTAAAGTCATTACCGGCTCTCTTTTCAGCATTACCAGTTCTGCCCTGTGATGCTCTTAACGTGAAAGCGAAATTTGTTTCTTTACATTTAGTCTTAGGATTTTGTATGTCTTTTGATTCATTTCTCATTCTTCTCTTAGCTTTTCACCTCTGTATTTTCTATCAGTATATCATCAGCTTATTTTTTAATTGCTTGTATCATAAATTGCACAGTTCCCTCAATTTTGCTGAAAAAACAAATTTAGATGTGTTCTAAATTTTTTTCAGTTTACTAGAATCTGTCCGTCTCAAGAGTAATATCTTTGAATGCCATGTGAGTACTCAGTCCTCTGTTTTATGGAGTAGAGTTTCTCAAAGCCTCATGTGCTCCTTCTTTTCCCTTATTTACTCATCCTTTATCCCCCCCAAAAGGAAGAACAAAATAGAAAAAAAAAATCCATCTAGTTTAAGATATTTTTCTGGTGTATAAAATTATGATGAAGAAGAAAATAAATAAATGAAATAAAAGAGAATAAATAAAATGAAGTTTTATCCGACTTCTGTATTATCCGTCTACCTACCATTTGATTCCTGGAACCCAGGACATTTGTCCCAGATTTGGCTCAAGTGACAACCATTAAGTCTCGCTCCAATCTTCCAGTGTTTTCCTCTCTCAGATGTATTTTGAATCTGGAGGTTCAGGGACAGGAACACATTTCACTTTCTAGTCGGTCGGCTGGTCGCCGCACCCCCTTCTGAGATCGCCCAGAAGTCTCAGCCGGGGACCAGTGTTTCAGAGAAATGTTGCATCCACTTGATTTCTTTTGAGATTTAATCATGAGTCTCTGAAGCAGCGCCAATAGATGAGCTTAACATGGCACAGTGGTGGAATGTGGGTCCAGTATCATTAAAAAAAATTTTTTTTTGCAGGGGTGGGCTCTTTGGCTGACTCCCAGAGATGCTCAGGGGTTACTCCTGGCTCTGCACTCAGGAATTCTGGAGGTGCTCAGGGGACCATAGGGGTGCTGGGAATTGAACTCGGGTCGGCCGCATGCGAGGCATACGCCCTACCCACTGTGCTATCACTCCAGCCCCTCGCCTGTTCCTTTTCGATGTCAGGGTAGCTTACGGCTTGCCCTGGGTCCATTCAAGTCCCTCGTTGGGACCCTCCTTTTGCGATGTAAGGAAGTAAGAGCAACTTAGGCTTAAGTCAAGTAAATATGATGGGTGCCTGTAAAAAACTAATGAGCGCCGAGGGGCGAGAGCACTCGCGGGCTCTCTGGGTGGCTCTGTCTCACCGCCCGCGTCCGGTGCCCCAGAACCGCTGTGTGTGCCGTCGGTCGAGGGCAGGCGACGGAAGGAAGAAGGAAGAAGGCCAAACTGGTTGCTCGATCCGTTTATTTTATTCTCTCCCTCCGCTTCTCTCCTGCTCTCCTGGATCTCTCCCCGTGGATCTGCCCCGTGGATCTGGCTCGTGGATCTGGGCCCCCCAACCCACTCTCACAGCCTAGTTAAATCTCCACAGCATCAGGGGGTTGGGGCATACACGTAGGTGTGGTCACCATCAATAGGGTAAGGTTCCTTTCCCTTAGGGGATGCTTCTCCTAGGACTTAATTCTCTTTCAGCAGGAGGATCCACCCAAGGGCGGAGTCCCATGAATGTGTTTCTCTTCTCCTCAGCCAGCAAACATATAAGAATTCATAATATTAATTATTTTGTATGGACACAATAAGAGATGCATTAAAGCTTATAGAATTGCTCTCCTGGGGCCATCTCAATCTCAGACTACAGTGCTCAGGCCAGATCAGTCTTTCCTATCCCTGGCAGGGTCCCAGTCTCATAATTACTATTGGATCATGACAGCATTTGTCTATGATCAAGCTCTTAACTTATAGTTAAGAATTAGGCACTTTGGCCAGGCCCATCTCGATGCCAGGGTAGCACATAACTCACCGCTTGCCCTGGATCCTTCCTGTCCCACGTCGGGGACCCTACTTTGAGGTGCTAGGAACTGAGGGCAACTGAGCCTTAAGTGGAGAAAGCAGAGGCCCGGGAGGGAATATTCGAGGCCAATTAATTCCCAAGTTATAAAAACATAATATTGTCTTCTTGTGTCTATACAAAACAGTCATAGCTTTAAAGTAAATTATTCAAAAGGCACAAGAAGAAGAGAAAGGCAATATTAACTTATATAATATAAATTCAGTATCCTAGGAAGGTCTGACCTTGCAAATTAGCAGTCAGATTAAGGGAAAGCCTCGGATTAATTCTTTTGGGGAAGAGAGCATGGAGAAGTGATTATAGCTAAACAAAGGGACGGGAGAGATTCGGGAACACCTTGATGGGTGTGACTGGGGTAAACCTAAACTCTGGGTAAAACCGGGACAAGCTACTTGTGGCAAGGAGGGAAAGGGCAAAGTAATGTCATCCTACAGGTGCCCAGGAGTAAATATTATTCAGAGTCAATAAACTCCCATGTTACAAAAGCGTAACGTTAACTGTCTTTCTGTGTCTATATAAAAAGGAAATTGCACTAAAATAAACTATGCAAAGGACATAAAGAAAAGAGAAAAGCAATATTTCACTTACATATACAAAATCCAGAGCCCTCAGAAGAATCTGACTTTACAAGTTTCAGGGTCTGATTCGGGGATATTTGTGGTTAACAGACAGGGGAAGAAGAGCACAAAGGAGAGGTTAAAGGCAAACACAGGATTGGGAGTGCATGGTGAAATTGGGTGTGCCTCAGGAGCACTGTGATCGGAGTAACTCAGGGAGGAACAAGGACAAACTGATGTTACTTCTTAAAATTCTCAGAACTGTAATCCAACACTGTCACTCCAGCCCTAGTATCATTCTTAATATTAGTAATCATTCTTTGTGACTGATCACAAAGGAAGGATGTCCACTCTCGCCACTTTTATTCAATATAGTACTAGAAGTCCTAGCAACAGCAATTAGTCAAGAAAAGAAAGGGATCCAAACTGGAAAAGAAATCAAATTGTCACTATCTGCAGATGACATTGCAATATACATGGGCCATGAAAACTTCTTTAAAATGCTCCTAGAAGTAATAAACCAGTACAGCCAAGTCTCTGGCTACAAAACCAATACACAAAAACCCGTTGAATTTCTATATGTAGATAACTAGAAGAGAAAGAGATCAGAGAACCAATTTCATTCAAAATAGTGTCCCAAAACATCAAATACCAAAGCACTGTAGCACTCTTGCATTTTCGTCCCATTGTTCATCAGTTTGTTCAAGCTGGCACCAGTAACGTCTCCATTGTGAGACTTCATGTTACTGTTTTTGGCATATTGAATATGCCACGGGTAGCTTGCCAGGCTCTGCCATGTGGGCAGGATACTGTCGGTAGCTTGCCGGGCTCTCCGAGAGAGATGGAGGAATCGAACCCAGGTTGGCTTCGTACAAGGCAAGCACCCTACCTGCTGTGCTATTGTCCCAGTCCAAAAAAACAAAAACAAAAACAGACATCAAGGAAACAAATTTAATGAAAGATGTGTGAGAGGTCTATACCATAAAGACTGATATGAAAGAGAAGGAAGAAGACCTTAGGAAATGTAAAACTATTAAATATTCCATGGGTTGGAAGAATCCATGTTGTCAAAAGATGGCCATCCTACCTAAAATATTTTGTATATTCAATGCAATCCCTATTCAGAATCAGGTGACATTCTTCAAGGACTTAGAGCAGTCTTAATTAAGACTTAGTTCCTATGGAATCATAAAACATCCTGAATAGCCAAAGCCATACTAAGAAATAAGAAATTGTCTAACTTGACTACCTAATTTGAATTAGCTAACTTGAAACTATGCTGTTACTTAACTTGAAACAATGTTATAAAGTTAGAGTGGCCAGAGTGTCAGTTTTCCTCCCCCATTGTCCTGGTGGGCTCACCTTCCACACAATCTCCCACTCCCTCACCCCGCCCCCTTTAGTGAAAGCTTCAGCTAAAGGCCAGTTCTCAGTTTCTGTTGACTTGTTGCTTCCTAACTATTTTTCTCCCTATCCCAGATGTGAGGGAAATCCTTCTGTATCTATCCTGGTTTACTTTGCAATGATTGAACTTTGCTTATAAATCAAGAAACTGGCTCTCCAGCATACATTTGCTTGCTACAGTCTCTGGGAATTGCTCTCTTTTGTCTTGGGGTCATAGCCAGCAGTGCTCACATATCACTCAGGGGACCCTCTATTATGCCCAAGATTGAACCTGGGTTGGTTGCAAGCAAAACAAGCACCGCACATGCTTCAGCCCCATTAAAGTGTTCTTGAGGGTCTCTCCCTCTGAATTCTGGTGTCCAGAAAATCTAGTTAGTATCAATTCCCTTGACTCAAAACCAAGGTGTCCATAAAATCTAATTAGTATCAATTCCCTTGACTTAAAACCAAGCTCCCGGAAGAGAGCTAGGCAGAGAGTCTCTCGCCCGAGTGCCTAGCTGTCTTCCCTCGGGCCCCTTAGAGGGGGTAGGCTTCAGTTTCCCTCTCCGCCCGCCCCCAGCAGAGCTCCCGAGGCCGAAGACCTCCTGAGCCTAGCCACAGCCATGCTCAATGGCCCTCTCCACATGTTCAGACGAGCCTCACGCATGAAGGCACCAGCAGAGGAACCCAGGTGTGTGGGATCCGGGGCTGAGACCTCCAAGCCTGCTCAGATCGGGACTGAGCCTCTTCTGCCCAGATTTCCCTTTTTCCAGTAGCTAGGCAGTCACACCCAGGGACTGCACCCGGAACCATGTAATCCCACCAACAGCCAACATCTGGAGACTTAAAACCAAGCTCCTGGAAGACATCTTATAGCCTAGTTCTCGCCTTTGGGAGAACATGGCAAGCTATCGAGAATTCCCTGCTCACGTGGGAGAGCCTTGCAAACTCCCCATGGTGTATTCATATGCCAAAAACAGTAACAATGATGGGTCTTATTCCCCTGATCCTGAAAGAGCCTCCAATGCAGCACTATTGGGAAGGACGAGTGGAGAGGCTTCTAAAATCTCAGGGCTAGGACGAATAGAGACGTTACTGAGACTGCTCGAGAAATTCCACGATCAACGGGATGATGATGATCAATTCCCTGGAGGAGGTATCCCAATCATGAAACTTTGTTGTTCTTGTTTTTTTTTTAACTTTTTATTAAATCACCATGTGGAAAGTTACAAAGTTCTCAGGTTTATGTCTCAGTTATACAATATTCAAACACCTATCCCTTCACCAATGCCCATATTCCACCACCAAAAACCCCAGTATACTCCCCGCCCCCACCCCCTACCCCCTGCGCGTTCCCCTGGAGATCTCTCCGGCCCTCCGAGAGACAACAGTGGAAAGCGCTCCTAATTAGGTGGGTTCTGTGAGCGGTTCCGACCTGAAATAAAACTAGTGAGGATAATAAATAGGGGGCCCAAGACGACACATGCCGATCAAGGGCAACTTTATTAACTGCCACGCTGGCTTTATACTTTTCTTAGCAGGGGGTTGGTACATAAGTTGTCAATCATCAGGGAAGTGTCTTCTCAGACCAAATAAGGAAAGGTTCGGGGTGTATTAGGTGGGCTTACAACATTCGTCAAGAGTAGATTGAGAAATAGTGGGGAGAGGAAGGCAAGGGTTTATCTGGCAGGAGCATCTGGCAGGAGGAAGGCACAAGGTAGAGGAAGGTATTCTACTTTAGGGCTTTATGGCATCTCTCAGTTAACTGCCCTGGGCTACTTTTACCTCTTGAGTTTGGCTATTTCCTTTGTCACAAGGGCACCTTTGCCTCAGGTCATGCAAAGCTGGTAATGGAATTTTCCGGTTTGTCCAGGGTAAAGATTTCGGGGTCCTCTTTTGTTCAGGGTCCTGAGCAGTCCCCAACAACCCCCTACTGTGTAACTAATGAATTTCACTTCATTTTCTCTTTACCTTGACTACATTCCATATTTCAACACAAAACTCACTATAGTTGTTGGGAGTTTCCACCCAAGAGAGACAGATCTACTACCAAGGAAGCATTTGATAATTAGTTTTCCATTGCTGGGAATGAAGAGATATGTAGCCTCACTGCTATAAGTACATAACTCTTTTTTTTCCTTTTTCCTTTTCCCTTTTTTTTTTCCCCCCTCATCCCCCTTCCCACGCCTCATAGTATGGTGTACGCCACGCCGCGTCGGCCAGCGTGGGGCTTTTGCTTAGTTCACAGTCCAGAGAGGTGGCTGCTACATTAATAACCTTCAATATTTCAACAAAAACTTACTGTTATTATTTGGAGTTCCCCCCAAGTCAGACCTGTTCAAAAGGAACCATTTCACATTGCTGACAATTATAAATGTTAAGTCGCATAGACGCTGCATTTCTGTATAAAGTCTAGGGAAAATTCTGCCAGAAATTGCATAGCCCAGCTCACAGTCCCAGTGCTTTGCTGTAAGAAGTCTCTGGAATCAAAGTCTTTAGGTGCAGAGGTTCCGCTTCACTCTCAGCAGCTCCGAATTTATCTGGGCCGAGAGCGTGCCGGTTACACCCCCTTCCCATGAGTCCCTGGGAGCCCCAAGTGAAGAATCGAATACCTCTGGGTTAGGATTCTTAGAAGATGGTGCCTGCCATGTGGGTGCTGCCAAGCCGCCGTTTTCCATGCAGGAAGACAGGGTGGGGAGGAAAAAATCCACCCCCGGGCAGCACAGAGTTGTAGCCCAGTTCGCAATCCCAGTGCATTGCTATTCGATGCTGCGCTGGATGCCCGAATGTGTTAGGTCTCTGGAATCAAAGTCTTTAGGCGCAGAGGTTCCTGTTCTTGTTTTTTGTATGCCACATTCAATGGTGCTATAAGGCTACTCCTGACTTGGTGCTCCACTTGTGGTCAGGTGGGTCTCTCCCAGCTAGGGCCTCCAGAGGCTGGAGAGATAGTACAGAGGGAGGACCCACATTCAATCCTCAGCATCCCGAATTGTCTCTGGAGAACTGAGTGCAGAGCCAGGAGTAACCCCAGCACTGCCAGGTATGGCCAAATGACCCTCCCCACCTGCCATCATGAAGCCTGATAAGAAAGCTGGCTGCCAGCTATCTGATGCCCTTCGAGACAAGAAGGACTGACCTTGCCCTGGCTGTGGGTCTTTCCATCTGCTTAGAGACATTTTGCCTGTGGGTTATACTTTGCCCTTCTCTGAGTCCGACAAGGAGCCTCCTGCATTTCCTTCCTGGGGGCATCCCGATCAGCTCGGTGCTGAGGGCTGAACTCAGGACCAGATCTGGGTCAGGTCCCAAGAGGCAGAGGAGGCGTTGGGCCTGTAGCTGGGTCAGGACAGAATGTTCACTTCCTTTTGAGCTGGGCAGAGACAACAGATCAGCAGTTCTCCGTTGAGTGGGGAGAAGAGGAAATCTCCCTTTCCGGTGTTGGCAACTAAACAAGAAGTATAAATAAATTCTCAGGATCTACTGGACCTTTGACAAGGAACTGACGACCATACCCGTGCTGCTCTGCAGCCGTGGGCGAAACAGGGAAGACGAGAGGGTTTCTGGTGTCTCCCTGCTTACCTGCATCACCAGGAACTTTTGCTACCAAAGGCCGATCAGATCTGCAAACTTTCTCTCCTCTCTCTCTCCTCGCTCTCTCCCTTCCTCTCCCTCTGTCTCTGTTTCTCCCACAAATGCAGAAACGTGAAGGGAGAAAGGGAGGAAAGGCTGGAGACCACAGAGGGATGTTGCACAGTATGGACTTGACCCCACTTTCACACAGAGCAGCAGATATGTTCTGGCCTCCTGCCACAGCCTGAAGTAGATCAAGGGAAGTCACTTACACATGACTGACCGAGGACTGGTGCCTGGCTCTGCAGCGGGTCCCACGCACCACCAGGAGTGACCCCTGAGCACAGAGGCAGGGTAAGCTCTGAGCACTGCTGAGGGCGGACTACCTCACCTCTACAAAAATGTCTTGTTTTGGTCCACATTTGGTGGTGCTCAGGGGTTACTCCTGGCTCTGCATTCAGAAATCACTCCTGGTGGACTTAGAGGACCACACGGAGTGTAGGGAACTGAGCCTGGGTCAGCCACACTCAAGGCAAGTGCCCTACTCACTGTACTCTGGCTCCTAAAAAAAATGTCTTGAGGATTTCAAAGAACTTCTGTGAGCTGTATCTATTGACAAATTGTATTATAAAATAAAGCAAACAATTTTCAGTATTTATAATTTACTTTAAAAGATGGGGCCAGAGAGAGGTATGGTAAGGTGCTTGCCTTGCATGCCCCTGACCTGTGTTTGCCCCTGGCACTCCATATGGTCACCTGAGCACTTCCAGGGGTTATTCCTGCGTATAGAGCCAGGAGCAAGTCAATTATCAATATTAATAAATATAATATTGGGCCAATAAACACAATTATCAATATTTATTGGCCCACCCACACCACTGAGTGTGGCCCCACAACAACAAAACAAAAATACAAAAGAGAATATGCTCATTAATAAGAACATAAATTGCCTATTGTGAAAAACAACAATATTCAAAATAAAAAAATTTTTTGGTGTGTGGCAGTTTTGTAATCACTTTTTTTTTTTTTTTTGGCTTTTTGGGTCACACCTGGCGATGCACAGGGGTTACTCCTGGCTCTGCACTCAGGAATTACCCCTGGCTGTGCTCAGGGGACCATATGGGATGCTGGGATTTGAACCCGGGTCGGCCGCGGGCAAGGCAAACGCCCTACCCACTGTGCTATCTCTCCAGCCCCTGTAATCACTTTTGTTTGTAGATCAGAGTAGAAGTGTGGCAGAGCAGAAGACAGCAGGGGGCCTGTCTGTTTGTGGGATGTTGGTCTGGATGAGAAAATTCTCGCCCCACAGATATGTGGACAAAAGGGAAGTGTTTTAATAGACTTTAATACAGCATCAAAACTTTGGGGTTAAGGAAAGAATGAGCTAGCCATCCACACTCTGGAGTCAACAACACTGGAATCACCGAGACTCAAATTTTAATAACTAAATGTAAAAGGTGCCTGTCAAGATGGCCAGCTGGGGGGTGGGAGAGGGAACGTGGTGGAGGGACGCTGGCACTGATCATGGGCTTGATGATGGAACGTTTTTTGTCAAAAACCCAACCACAAATAACTTTGTAATTCACAGCGCTCCAATAAAATTTTTTACAAGTACTGTACCAAAACTTGACATGTGTTTTGTTTAGTTTTGGGGCCACACCTGACTGTGCTCAGGGTTTAGTCCTGGCTCTGTGCTCAGGGATCATGTTCTAGAGGGGCTCCAAGGTCAATATAGGGTACTGGGGATCAAATCAGGCTGACTCCATGCAAGTTAATTGCCTTACCACTGTAGTATCTCTCTTGCCCCAAAACTTAGTTTTTTTTTTTATCATTATAATTATCAATAAAGTGTGCATTGGCCTTCCCTTTTTTACACCAGAACCAACCACTGGGAGGGCACACTGGGCAGATAAGAGATGGGAGTTGTGACTGGGAGGTGGTGACAACTCCATCACATGGCAGAGAAGATGGCCAGAGGGCAGGCAGGCTTGAATGGTGGTGGGAAAATTCGAGCAAAACATAATGCCCAAAAGTAGAGAGAGAGAGAGAGAGAGAGAGAGAGAGAGAGAGAGAGAGAGAGAGAGAGAGAGAGACATTGTCATCCTGTTGCTCATCGATTTGTTTGAGCGGGCACCAGTAACGTCTCTCATTGAGAGACTTATTGTTACTGTTTTTGGCATATCCAACATGCACAGGTAGCTTGCCAGGCTCTGCCACGCGGGCTCCATACTCTCAGTAGCTTGCCGGGCTCTCCGAGACGGGTGGAGGAATTGAACACGGGTTGGCCGCGTGAAAGGCGAAAGCCCAACTGCTGTGCTATCACTCCAGCCCTAGAGACAGAGAGAGTATTGCGGAAATTGTCTGCCAGAGAGGCAGGGTGAGGACAGGGATGGGGTGGGAGGAGGGGGGTGTGGGGGGATACTGGGGACATTGGTGGTGGAAAATGTGCACTAGTAGAGGGATGGTGTTGGATCATTATATGGCTGATCTCAAACATGAAAGCTTTGTAACTCTGTCTCATGGTTCAACAAAATAAACAAATGGCCAGAGGGCGGGCCAGCGCAGCAAGGCAGCAGAGTGCTGCTTCAGAGCCAGGCGCAACCGTGTGGGCGCTCCTAGTGCAGCGCCAGCGCCAGGGTACCTAGTTGTGTATGGCAGTACCTGGCAGGCGCGCTGGTGAGCTCAGGGTGTGGGGCTGATGTACCTGTCAGCAGCTCTCCTTCCCACACTACAGCAGAGGGTCATCTGCGCAGCAGCTGAGAGAGCTCCTGACTAAGGCGGGGTGGAGATGAACTTGGTACTAGCAGGTAATTCCAAGGGATGAGTGGCTGTGGCAGGAAGCTGTTCCAGGGTGGAAAAGACAGAAGTTGCAGCACAGAATCTGAGTAGAACTCTAGACTCGGAGTAGACTCTCTATAGAATCTCAGTGTAGAATCTGAGCCTGTCATACCGTTAACATCGATTCCAACCGCATCTTGCATTCTTACCTGTCCATGGTTTTTTCACATCATGGTTTTTTCACATCATTGATCAGTGGAAAACACTGCTTCATTGGGCTATGCACATCTTCTGTGTGTGTGTATATGCGCACACACAGTCTCACTTGTTAGGGCCAGGGAGATGACTCAAAGGCTAGAGTGTGTGCTTTGCTTGCAGTTCTGCCCCCAAGGTTGTAGAAAGTGACTGGGAGCATCATGCTGGAATAGCCCTGAGCACTGTGGGGTGTGCCAAGCAAGATATTATGAAGCCAGGGACACGATTCAAGTGGTAGAACACATGCTTACCATATTCAAGGCCCTGAGTTTGAGTCCTAGTACCACATGCCCCAGGACTGCGGGGTGTGGTGGGGGTGGGGCGCTCCTAACTCTCCTTTGAGCACCAGAGTCTGAGTAGTGTGGGGACTGAGTTCTGCTAGGTATGGCCCCTATGTGGTGGTGGTGGAAATCACATTTATTAGAAAATCTCATTGCTAATTGGGAAGCTAAATTCACAACAGTAAATACCAAGGCTCTAAAAACAGAAGTTTTACATAAAAATGTAATTTATTCATGACAAAAAGGTCACTGTATCACTGAAATCTCATTGCTATATCAATTTGCTCTAGCGGGCACCAGTAACGTCTCCATTGTGAGACTTGTTACTGTTTTTGGCATATCGAATAGCTTGCCAGGCTCTGCCCTGCGGGTGAGATACTCTTGGTAGCTTGCTGGGCTCGCTGAGAGGGGCGAAGGAATCGAACCCAGGTCGGCTGCATGTAAGGCAAACGCCATACCCGCTGTGTTATCGCTCCAGCCCAACGTTAGTGATAGAATGGCATTATTTATGAACACAGTGCTGGAACTTAGTTAAGGTTTAATATTCTTCTAATTTGCTTTCTCTTTCTTTTATACCCAATGGGTGCTCAGGGCTTACTCCTGGCTCTGCACTCAGGGATCACTCCTGACAGTGCACTAAGGACCATATGGGATATCATGAATCTGACCCAGGCCAGTCGTGAGCACAGTGCCTTACCCTCTGTACTACTGATTTAATTATTTAGGCTTTTGGGCCACACCTGGCAGTGCTCAGGGCTCTGGGCTCAGGGATCACTTCTGGAGTGGCTCATACATGGTGCCAGGAATTGAACCCAGGCTGGCCACTTGCAAGGCAAGGGCCCTAACTATAAGGTCATTGTTACTGTCATTGTCATCCCGTTGCTCATCGATTTGCTCGAGTGGGCACCAGTAACGTCTCCATTGTGAGAGTTTTTTACTCCATTGTTACTGTTTTTGGCATATCGAATACACCACAGGTAGCTTGCCAGGTTTTGGCATGTGGAGAGATACTCTCAGTAGCTTGCCGGGCTCTCCGAGAGTGGTGGAGGAATTGAACCCAGGTCAGCTGCGTGCAAGAGAAGACGCCCAAACCCGCTGTGCTATCGCTCTAACCTATAAGGTCAACTTAAAAAAAAATTGTAATACAGTGACTTATGAAGTTGTTCATAATACAGTTTTTTCAGTCATGCAATGTTCCAACACCAGTCCCATCACCAGTGTGACCGTCCCTCCATCAATGTCCCCAGTTTCCCACCCATCCCCCAAGCCTGCTCCCTAGGCAGGCACTAATTTACTTCCTATTGCTTGTTACAACACAAATGGAATTATAAAAAAATCATCAAAAACTAATTAATAAGAGTAAATTTGTGATGTTCTCACAATGGTGTTCAAGTCATTGTCTGAAGATTTAGCGGGCTGGTTGGTGCTAGTTGAGCCTCTGTGATACTGTTCACACTCCTCAGAGCTGAGCTGTGTTTGTGCCACTTCCCCGTCAGATGTGCTGTGGTCCCATGGGTGCCAGCACTGAAATTCAGAGGCTCGTGCTGCCTCACAGTGGCCATGTGCTCTGGGACTGACTGGGTTGCATGACAAAATTCAGTGGTGGAGCCGAGCTATTTCTAGGCCAGAGGCGTTGGGTGTGGCTGGGGGCTGCTCTCATTCCTAGAAAGGCCAATGATGTATTTTGGAAGTGTCAGACTTCATTTTCCAGAAAGTATCTTTTAAATACTGAAGTTTGAATAACCAGCTCTTTAGTGTTCTATCCACCCGAATCACTGCGAAGTGCTTTTCCTGGAGACAAACCAACACTTTAGAATGCAAAAGTGCTTCCTGCATACTTGCCATTTGTCCCATGAGATACTACAAACTATGTATTGAGTTTGACTCAGTGTTACGCCACACAGGATACTGATGTACTCTGGAAGACCTGGTTAGAGCCCAGGGTCTCACGTAGTGGGGTCATTCTCTAGTGCTGAGCCACGCCGCAGGCGGCCAAGAAGGCAGTATGAAAGGGAAGTACTGGTGCCCGAGTGATACTACAGCAGGGAGGGCATTTGCCTTGCATGTGGCCAATCCGGGTTCAATCCCTGGTATCCCATATGGTCCCCCAAGCACTGCCAGGAGTGATTCCTGAGAGCAGAACAGGAGGAACTCCTGAGCACCACTGGGGTGACCCAAAAAGCAAGAAAAAAAATAAAAGAATGTTCTTTCCCTGCCCATATCCTTCCCTTTGTCACCGCTGTGATGACTGTGGTGCTCAGACACTTGGCTGCTGTGTAGGGTCTCACACTGTATTATTGTTGTTGTTGTTGTTGTCTGGGATACCCCAGCAGTGTTCAGGGGGACCGCATGGTGCTGCGAATGGAGCCAGCGTCAGCTGCACACTCGAGAGGCACAGCTGCTGCACTAGCTCTCTGGCGTTGGGCTCTCGAAGCTGGCATAGCTGCACTAGGGCCTCATCGGGGATCAGTCGTATGAGCTGGACTTCTGGCCTCACGCTTGCCAAGGTGCCCCCAAGCTCCCCCAAGGACATCCACCTGACTTTTTTACTGCAAGTGCTGGTGGTAACTGTAGTAAACTATGGGACTCGGGTGTAAGTCCTTCCTGTGAAGGTGCCTCTTTCACCCAAAACTGCAGCATCTGCAAATACTGACAGTGAAATGGGTGATATCTTAAGTGCTACACTAGGAAAATCATTTTGGCCTTGTTGACTCCCAGAGACTCAGTGACACTCAGTCATCTTGGGAACTGCTGGACAGTGCCAGGCAGGCACCTCCACTCTCTCCTGCCCTCTCAGCTCCCAAGGCTTAGGGAGACTTAGTTCCAGTCCTGGGCTGATGGGCAGAGGAAGGCCATTGGCTGGTCTGGCTCAGCTAAAGCCAGTGCTCCTCATTCCCCGTGCTGTCCACTGGGCCATGCTCCTTGGTAAGCCAAGCCAGACCTCTCCTGAGGAGAGCGTGTGCTCATCTGCTGGACAGGTCCAGACTCAACCTGCCACACCGTGGAACGGGAAATTGAGTCTCAGAAAGGCCGACGGGAGGTGTGGGAGGAAGTCAGTCAGACCTCTGAGACTGGCAGGGGGCTTCTTTAGGCGAGTGCGGGGAAGGGTAGGACACACCAGGCTGTGCCCAGGGATCAAACTCAGGTCAGCCCCACTCAAGGCCAGTTCCTTCTTCTATTAGGTTTTAGGCCACACTGGCTGTGACAGGGCTTACACCTGGCTCTGCACACAAGAGATCACTCCTGCTGGGGTTCAGAGAACCATATGGGGGTACCAGGGATTGGACCCAGGCTGGCAATGCGCAAGGCGAATGCCCTAGCTACTGTACTATCTCTTCTGGCCAAGGAAAGAGCAGTTTAAAATGTGAGGACTCGTGAAAAATCACATTTACATGCCCATCAAAGAAAGAGTGTAGAGGTTTTAGTCTCCAAGACTTAGGAGACTAGAGTAAGAATAAGGAAATTGAATTTTATCAGGGAGTTCATTAACATGATTCTATGTTTAAGGCAAACCACTATTTTCCTAGTAAAATAATTTAAGATACTTATGCATTTAAACTTGTAGAAATGTTGATGAAATAGCCAGATGTCTAATTATAATCTTATTTATTTAGTTACACATGCATATTTAAAATAACATTATATACAGCCATAGGTACAGAATATTGCTTTAGCCCTATTCTCACATTTCAAGTACATATTTTTCAAACTCTGTGTGCATCTTGGACATCCACATCTTTATTTTATGTGCCATAGTTTCTTGAAGTCTATCTCCATTTGAAGCTAAGTTGTTTGAGATACATTTAAAAAATATTTCTCTGACACTGCACACACACTGTCACTCTAAGTTTGGTAGAAGTCACTTTTTGGACAGTGATTAAGTCATATTCCTAACTTATGATGTTAGTGCATTTATAATCCTTACAACAAAATTATTGCTTTTAAAATTGCTCTTTGAATGGCTGGTTTATAAGAACTCTGATAGTGAGGCGATTATCTCCTGGACTTATCACCAAGTTTCTTCCCTCCCCTTGTTAACCCATCCCAATAGGAGGAAATCGGGAAGTGAACATGACTTGCGTTCTTTGTGGTGGTTGTGCGCTAAAACGTCAGCAGGAACCAGAGGTAGAGCAGCTGCAGGAGATGAGTCTGGCTAAGAGGTGCAACTGCAGAGTAAAACATCATTCCTGGATGAGGAAGGCCAAAGAGGCCGGCCTTTGTGTGGGTGGGTGAATTGTCACATGGACAGTGTTTTTTTTGGGTGGAAACGGGAGGATGGAAAGCAGAGAGAGCCTCCGTGTGACAATGGAGGGCGGGAAGGAATGGAGGCAGGGCTGATCTAGTGGCTGCCGTGGTCAACACGGACACAGGATCCTGGTTAGCTATGGGGCAAGGGGACGGGACAGCCTGCACAGGTCAGAACTTCGAAACTGGTATTTTGAGGGGAAAGGTACATGATGACCAGATCTATGAATCACAAAAGAGGGTGAGCAGCAAGCCCCCCAACTCATTACAAGAACTGTCAGTTTCCAAACAGGAAGGAGGAAAGGCATGTCCTGAGAAAGCTGCTTTCTCAGCAACCACAACAGGCATTTAACAGAAGGGAGAAGGAAAACAAGGAGGACAAGGAAGGAAATGAGGTACCAGTGTGCAGAGGAGGTGGACTTGGAAGCCATGGTGAAGAGTTCAGAAGTTAGTTGGCAATAAATTAAAAAAAAAAAAAAAGAAGTTAGTTGGTATAAAGTGTGTGTGTGGGGTGTGTTCTGAGGGGGACACAATTAGACATAAATTTGTGCAAAAGGTTTCAATGGGTGTGATGCCAACCATCTAAAATTTAGGCTGTGGAGGAAGAATGTCAGCAGCACTGGGGCTGGAGAACTAGATAAGGCTGAGACTGGCCAGTGGCTTTCTTTTTTTTTTTTTTGCTTTTTGGGTCACACCTGGCAATGCACAGGGGTTATTCCTGGCTCTGCACTCAGGAATTACCCCTGGCAGTGCTCAGAGGACCATATGGGATGCTGGGAATCGAACCCGGGTCGGCCGCGTGCAAGGCAAACGCCCTACCCGCTGTGCTATCGCTCCAGCCCCTCCAGTGGCTTTCTTGAACTTTAGCGAAGCAGGGGGCAGGGCAGTACCTTGAAGGTCTCAGGTCTATATAGTCTTCCAGTGATGGAGAAAGTGGGGTAGTTTCTGAAATGTCTTTGACCTTGAGAGACATCGAAATACTATTACAGGCCCCTGTGCGTGACTTGTGAACAGGGATCTTTAGTGACACTTCTGTGATACCCGGGAACTCCCCGTAAAATTTTTTTTTTTTTGCTTTTTGGGTCACACCTGGCAATGCACAGGGGTTACTCCTGGCTCTGCACTCAGGAATTACCCCTGGCGGTGCTCAGGGGACCATATGGGATGCTGGGAATCGAACCCGGGTCGGCCGTGTGCAAGGCAAACGCCCTACCCACTGTGCTATCACTCCAGCCCCAAAAGGAAAGATTTTTAAAAGCAGATTCTTGAGGGATCTGACGAGCAGCAACATCTGGGAATCTGTTCAAAATGCAAAAGACTCCATTTCCTAACACCTACTGAAAACTCTGGGGGGCAGGCCCTGTGATCTGTTTTAACAGGTTTCCAGGAGCTGCTGAGGCATGTGACAGCTCAATAACCCCCGCTTTCAGGTAACAGAAGGAATGCTTTCAGTTCTAAAGTCACAACCCTTCCGGCTTTCCTTGTGTCTCTCTGACACCTGCTCGACCGCCCTGAGTACCGATAAGCTGCAGAGGAAAAGGAGTCCAAGTGTGGGGCAATAGCTTCACTGCCTGCATTTGATTCATTTGATTCCTGGCTGTGAGGTCTTGCAGAAGCTCCTTTATCGCTTCGACTTGTTTCACTTAGAATAAGGGGTCCTTACTGTCTAAGACAATCGTAAGGAGGAACTGGGGTTCAGCCTGGCACAGAGGTACTCAGGCTGTTGGCTCCTGGCCCCAAAGGGGCCTCGGAAACTGCCTGTCTCGTGAGGTCAGCGCGATGGCGCACACTGTACAAGGCATGCATCTTAATATACATTCAGCTAACATTTATTTTTTGCTTCTAGTTACTCAAATTTCACATCGTAAAGCTCCATGGGAAATTAACCACTGCTTCCTAGAGTGCTGTGATTACTCTCTTCTGAGTTCTGTTAGACTCAGAGACGTGTCTTGTGGGCTGCAGAGATTGCGGTGCACACCACTCGTCACCAGGAGCACCCCGCTGAGTGAGCCTAACCTTGGGAGGGAACGGAAAGGCACAGTCCCTGAAGGACCAGTGGCTGTGCAGGCAAAACGGCGAAGGCAAAGGGTGATTCTTTCTCAGGCCCCTCTTTTCTACCTCTAAGCCCCAGTTATAGCTTCCTCTGGGGATGGCAAGCATGATCCAGGAGGAAATGGGTTCTGGAGTTAAAAATATGAGCACACATTTTAGACAGGACTTCCAATTCTATCTCCTCTTCAGCAGACTAGAAATTCCAACTGGCTGGAAATTTGTTGTATTCCTTCCTGTGGCCCTGCATATAAACAGTGCCTGGCACTTTATGATCCTTCACATCCTTCTGAACAGGGGGATATTTGCTAAACTAAAAAGCTTATCATCAGAAGCTTGCTGTTTGTTCACCAAGAGCTGGGGGCATGGAAGGCTGCCAGCTATGCTCAAGTACTAAAAGGAGAGTTTTCCACCGTCTGCACAGCACATGGGATTCCTACGCTGAGGTACACAGAGATCAGCAGTGAGACGGGAGTCTTGGCATATCTGAGAGACCTGGATATCTGAAGGAGGGTAATAAGTTATCTTATCATCTCTCACTGCTTCCTTGACGAATCACAGTTCCTTTCAAGCTAGAGCCATTTTCTCGGTGCCAAACCTTCACGACCCACCCAGGGTCAAAAGCCCAGCTGTCCCAGCCTGTGTTCCTCGAGTGCGACACAGGTCCCACTCAGGAGCAGTTCTGGAGGAGATGGGGGGCAACCACTCCCATTAGGGCAGGGGCTTCATTACTGCAGTGGTCCTGACACCCTCCGTGCCACGGCAGAGGTCTGATGGGAACAGACTAAATAGAACCACTAGGCAGAAATAGTCACCACACCATGTGCAGAGCAAGCTGATGGGCTTTTCTTTCCCTGAACATGAATGCCTTCCCTCACACACAGGGTCCCTTAAATGTCCTTTGTAATTATTTCTACCTGTTCAAAACCCGTACTTCCATACGTTCTCCTCCAACCTATTCCTAGTCCTGCCCCAGAAGAAAAGCCCACCTCAGTGCTCAGAGTATTTGTTTGTAGAAGGTCACAGAGGGGAATTGTTAGTGCAAGCATCCTAAGTTGAATCTTTCAAGAGTTATGGCTGTAGCTAGGTGATCACTGATAAATTTTGTAGTGATTACTGCTGTCCGTTATCTTAAGTTTGCATCAGTTACTAACAGAAATATAAAAGCGGGAGAGTGCTTATTCTTCACAACAATGTTGGGAAGCATGAAAAGGCCATGGTGCAAAATGCCAGCAGTCCTATTGGTAAGGAGCTCACAACAGGTCAAAGACCTTTTTCCTGGGTCACAGTAAGTCCTCACTGTAAAAATAAGGGAGTATCTTTGACTCCATTGTTTAGTATTCCACTTTGGAGAAAATATACAAGTAACCAATGAAGATTTGATGAAATATTCTCCAGAATTCAGTGGTACTTGGAAATCACACCAAATGTACAAAATCATTGGAAATCAGAGCATTTTGGTAGTATTAAAGTCAGGTGCCTTTTGTTAAATAAAACTCACTTTAGTCTGGTTTTATAAAAAAGCCCAAATGCATTATAAGGACACCTGAGGGATCTGGAGTCCACAAAGAGGCTGCGGGTCTAGAATCAGAAGCAAGTCCTTGGTTGTCCCATAAGTCCTTGCTTATGTCTGTATTTCTACTTAGAAACGTCTCTGTTTGTGCAACACTCATAGTCCTGACTTTCTAAGTGTCCCATCCAAACACATCACCCCAGCATTCTTCCTCCCCCTATAAAATTCACTCTTTGGTTGCCCCGCCAAAATCATAAACATAAAATGTTTTCTTTGGCCCATTTAGATGAGGTGGGGGAAGGAAAGGAGCAGAAGCCCTCATTGGGGCCAATCTGATGCCCACTCGATACTACAAGAGGTGTCACTACAAGAGGTGTCAGAGCAGCCGCTGTGTGTGGCAGGCAGGGCCCACTTCCCAACAGTGTCACCATGTGCTTTGCTACAAGTACTTATAAAAAAATAATCAAGTTTGTCATTTGCTGCAATTGAGTAACCTTCCACTTCCAAAAAATGTCGCTTAACGAGTCACAGTTCCAGTATTAAAAATTTCTTACATTTCATACAGGTTTACAGAACACTGAAACCCTAGTAGAAAAGGTTATAAAAATCTGTTCCTGACTGTACCGCTCTTCACTGGACTTGGTTGACATTTCCTTTTTAATAAGAAGTGATGAACACATCTTTAATATTACAAAAGGTATTATTTTCTCACTTTCTCTTTTTTGGGGATTGTGGTGGGACCAAAGGGAAGTTTGGTCTTAGGAGTTAGAAGTTCTAGGACCACTGGAGCTACAATGAGCAACACTGGGAGGCTAAGAGGTGCTAGGGTCAAATTCAGGATCTTGCACATGCAAGGCATATGTGATTCATATCTAGAATGATCTTTTTGAATAACTGAATTGATGTCAACAACAGGAAAAAGATGGAGGTTCAACTAAATCTTTAAATCTATAAACACCTTGACAAAGAATTCTATTTTGTGGGTACAGGTATGGCACCGGAAACACAGAGTCAGAGTTTGATATCAGATGAATCTAGTTCTAATTTTAAAATAAGCAAAGGATTTACTTTAAATCAAATATTAAACCTTAACAAAAATTCAGACTACAGTGCTGCTGTGTTCCATTGCAGATGAGGGAGAGAACTGAAATCTCAAGCTTGTTATTTTTTTTTTCATCTTACAACTACTGAAAGCTCCATCTTAGCAGCACAAAATGTCTACAAAGAAATGACTACACATTATCTTAAATGAAAGCACTGGATTAAATAGCCTACAGTCTCACAGATACTGTTACTCCAAAACATGCAAAGGTGGGAAGATTACCCCAAACTATACTTTATTCTATAACCTTATTACTGCTTTTTGTTAAAGACTGCAGCAAAATGAGGCTGATGGAAAAGAACAAAATTAGTTACTCACATCAAGTACACCTAAGTAAATTTCAGCTCTATGCTGTACACTCCAAACACAAAGGTAAATCTAGTAATGGCTCATGGTTTGGGTGTTTGTAAAACAAGTGAAATATCGGGAAGAATCAACACATTTCAAATAAATAGGAGAGCCATAAATGCCCTGAAAGTAGAAAGTTGACACAATTTTAAATATAATTCATATATATATTTTAAAATCAAACACAATTAAATAGAATATGGTTTAAGTACATGAATACTTTGCTTTAGAATAACAGAGGTGGTACATAGTACCAAAAACTTACACATAGACTTGTTGCTTCTGTTGATGAAACAGTGTGCCTCTAAACAATCAAATATTGCAATGAAATAAATTTTCTATTCATTCAAGACTTTCTCAAGTACAGAGGTGATTAGTAATCATATATATTCATATAATTTTTTGTGTTTTTTGCGAAGTCTGAGCAAAAGCATTAACACCTAAAAGAATGAATGCTCTTTCCCCTCTGTCACATGAGATGAGAAGGCCTTGGCACTGCTTAGCCAGGGAAGTGTGCCTGCCAAGGTAGCCGCTGATGGCTGCAAGGTTCAGAGGACAGTGAGGGCGTCTCCTACTGTTCCCAGGATAGAAGGATGAAGGGCTGTCGCTGCACACTTCCCAGCTCAAAGAAAAGAAAGGGGAGGGGGCCAAAGCTGAAATCTTCCCTCCCCCCCACCCCTATTCACCCACCTTTAAAAAAGAAAGCACAACCTGGAAATAGACATTTTACTCAGTGTACCACAGGAAGAAACTGGAGTGACGTTAGCATTTAATTCCTTTCCAAACGCTTTCTGAAGGAAAAATTAGCTATCTGGAGTGCAGCATTCCAGAAGAGTTAGTCTTAATGCTCAAAGTCGAGTAGAGGCATCTTTTTGTTTGCAAGGGAGACCTAGTTCAAGCAGACTGCACCTCAGGAGCAATCAAAATGTGAAAACCGTATCCTGTCACCAAAGGGAAGGACAGTATCATGACACTCATCTGTCAGCTTCCTTCCAAATGAATGCCTCCATGAAGGCGGACTGCAAGGAGCCTTTACCCAGCTGGAAAAAAAACACCAGCTAGCACCACACCGCCATGCCCAGCTGCTGGCGCTCAGACTCCCCCTCCTGACTCCGTCTCAGGAGGCCAGAGCGAGCACCTCTGGTGCCTCTTCCTGCTGCTGCTAGGGTGGCTCCCGCCACAGGTGTGCACCAAATACCAACCCTCTGTCATCTGCCTCCCACAGTTTGTGGTCCCTGTCCATTCTAGGGGACTAAAACGCTCTCACAAACGAGTTATTGCCACTGGAAAACGATTAATTCTCTAGTAATGTAAACAATACTACTTGGTCTCTGCATGACTGCCCCTGTGTGAACATTGTGAACAGTCACGCCTACACGTCATTCCGCTCTGAAGCCTGGATTGTCCGCCCAGCAGTGAGAGAGCAGTGAAAGGGTGTCAGTGCTTGTCAGGACTGCGCTGAAGTTTCCAACCAAAGGGAAAAAGTTCTCTTATTTTTGAAGGCAGATTTCCTTTATGGCAGATCTTGAGTCAAAGCTGAAAAAAGATAAAAATAAAAAGGTAAGGTATGTTTCTGTAACAGTGATGTTATCACTATAGGTTAAGGAAGAAGGGACCATCTGGATCACCACATACCAGGCCTCAGAACAGCCAGAATCTGACTACAAACATGGAAGATAAAATTCTCTAGGAATCCTCATCTACACAGTGGTTAGTGATCAGCAACACACTCTACAGTTATATAACAAGGACTTGTACCAAGGATGCTATTATCTATTCTGGCAATAAATATTAGAATAAAATATCTTTAAACGGAATATTCTACTACAGGAATTAACCCTACGGCATACTAATAAGACAGCAAAGACTCTCACACTGACATTCATGAAAATATTTGTAACAGGGAGAAAGAAACATCCACAGGGATTAGGTGAAGATGGAGCTCATGGTGAGCTGCATGCAGCCCAGGCTCAGCTCTGCAGACTGACAGGCCCGAGCAGGCCACGTCCTCAGCGACAGCACTGAGCCGCCTTGCCTGATTGGCCTATTACGTTAGAAGTGGTACCTACGCCCCCGAAGACTGCCTGTAAGCCCCCGCCCCCGCCAACGCCTTCCCTAAAAGAAATAAAGAGCTTTGCCTTTATTTCTCCCGAGACCAAACACCTATGGCTAAATCCCACCTGACTCAGCGTTGGGAAGAAACAAACAGGCCAGGCCTTTACTATTTCTGAGAGGAAACATAAATCTGAAGGAACTCAGAATAACACTGGGAGGGCGCCTAGGCTCAATGCCCCACAGCATTCTCCAGACAAGCACAGAGCAAGGGGCTCAGAGCAGAGAAGGGACAGGCGCTGAAGAAGCTGGATCTTCATTCACAGATGGAAGGTTTCTAAGAATAAGGTAGCATGGCTTTCCCCCTTTGCTTCTGGGGCCACACCTGGTGGTACTCAGGGCTTACTCCTGGCCCGGCACTTAGGGATCACTTTTGGTGGGCTTGGGGGATGATATGGGATGTCAAGGATTCAACCTAGGTTGGCGGCGTGCAAGGCAAATGCCCTCCCTGCTGTACTATCCCTCCCTGCTGTACTATCGCTCAGGCCTCCAAGGTAGTTTTTATTGGATGAAATTTACTAATAAAGAAGTGAGGTTAGACTGAGCCAGGAAAGATAAATACACAAGGCCTAAGAGACAGCACAGGAGGTAAGGCGCTTGCTTATACCCAGTGCACTGTGGTTCCATACCTGGTAGAGCATATGGTTCCTCAAGCCTACACAGAGCCAGGAATAGTCCCTGACTACTGCTGGGGGGCCCACAAACCATCACCTACACCTCAGAAAAGAGAAATATACACAGAACTCACACTTGGGCCAGAAAGATAACTCAATGTGGAGCACACGCTTCACACAGACTATAGACCTTAGACTGTTTTCAATCCCTGACACCTCATGGTCCCAAGGATCATAGAAAACATTCCTTGAGCACACCAGGAGTAGCCCTGAGCACCACTGTATATGGCCCCCAAAACAAAAACATGCAATCATGCTTACATAGAAAATATAAAAGTCTACAAAGGCAAACAGAGCTTCTGTATAAATTAGCTTTTGTATGAAAGTTTCAAAATTATATTAAACTCTAGTAATCTTAAGAGTTAAAAAATTGGTGAGGGCAACGATGAACCTCCATCTAAATTTAAGCCCTTCCCCCGCAAAAATAATTTACATGTCATTTGTCAAAAGGTTAATAAGAACCCCCGTCCCCCAGCAAAACCAAAAAATACAAAAAACAAAACCTATAACAAATAACCTCATCCAAAATTGGGTAGACATTGGGCATGAATGGGGCTGGAGCAATAGTGGGGGGGAGGGGGAGCCGTCTTGCCACATCATGTGGCCGACTTGAGCACTACCAGGAATCTACCAGGAATGATTATTTAGTCACAGCCAGGAGTAATCCCTGAGCACTGCTGGGTCTGGACCCAGAACAATACAAAAAATTGGATCACAAGAACTGAACAGATAGTTCATCCAAAAAGGCACAGATGGGAGAGATAAGAACAAGCTGGAGAGGCCGGAGCGATAGCACAGCGGGTAGGGCGTTTGCCTTGCATGCGGCCGACCCGAGTTCGATCCCCGGCATCCCATATGGTCCCCCAAGCACCGCCAGGAGTAATTCCTGAGTGCATGAGCCAGGAGTAACCCCTGAGCATCGCTAGGTGTGACCCAAAAAAAGAAAAAAAAAAAAAAAAAAAAAAAAAAAGAACAAGCTGGAGTGTATGCTCTGCACGAAAGAGACCTGAGTTCTATCCCTGGCACTGATGGGCCCCATAAACTACACAGGTGTATCCCAAAGAAAGTGCATTATGATGTTTCAGATGCATTGTTTAATAATAACCACTTAGTTCAAGTGCTTGATAGTGTTGTCAAAATATTCGATATATTTTTCTGACCATTAGTGAGATAGGTTTACTAAAATCACTAATAGTTATTACAGATTTGTTTTTCCTTTGTAGTTCTACCATTCTATCTTTTTTTTTTTTTTTGCTTTTTGGGTCACACCCGGCAATGCACAGGGGTCATTCCTGGCTCACGCACTCAGGAATTACCCCTGGCGGTGCTTAGGGGACCATATGGGATGCTGGGATTTGAACCTGGGTCGGCCGCGTGCAAGGCAAACGCCCTACCCGCTGTGCTATCACTCCAGCCCCATATTCTATCATTTTTTTATTTTTTAGTTTGTTTGTTTGTTTTTAAGCTCTGCTATGAAGTACACACACATTCAGATTCTGGTGTCTTTGGATAGTGTGTGTGTGTGTGTGTGTGTGTGTGTGCGCGCGCGCGTGCGCTGGTGATCACACATGCACAGCAAGTGCTTTCCCACTAAGCCATATTCATATTCCGTCCTCAGATGCTTGAGATGCTTTGATTGGCACTAGAGAAAGGCACAGTGTTTCAGAGGACACAACTCCATGTTCTGGGCACTGAACTCTACGCTCAGGTCAGTAGTCCCATGTTTCAGAAATCGTTCAGCCTATAATTTTTTAGTTCTTTCTCTGGCCATGAGAATTTCTACCCCCACATATTGTAAAAGGTCAGTATCACAGAAATGAGGGGGATCTAAGTTATCACTGGATTTCTTTCCTGATAACCTATTCTATAACTTCCAGCTACTTTGGGCTCTCCAAACTAGGGCTGCATTTTCGGTTCATTCTGGCCACACCTGGCAGGTGCCCCAACTGGTATAATATTTCTCTAGCCTAAACTTTCATTTCTGATGCTTTGATTCACCAAGACTACTAACCTCCCAGGATTATGTCCTTCATTCTGGAGATCCTTGCTTCTGGATAGTAAGTTAGGGATTTTAAACCCGCCCTCCCCTCCCCCACCCAACATGGGATGTCATGTATTGAACCCGGGTCAGCATGTGCAAGGCAAGTGCTCGATCTGCTGTACTATCGCTCTGGTTTCAATGTCATCCTTTTTAAAAGGGTGAAGTCAAAATAATTGTTTCAATTTGGTAGTTTCTAGTTTTTCTGAGCGTGTAGTTTCCATAGCAGTGATTCCTTCAAAGACAGAAAGAAGTGCCTGTATGTATTTTGTTACTCTTACTCTTACTCTTTTAGGTTTTTAACACGAACCACAGAAGTCATCTTTGGAGACTGACCTTTGTTGACTTCTCTAATGGCTGGTCACACTGCGCCTGCTGCATGACGTCACTGACGATCATCTTAGCAATCTTCCAAGCTAGTTCTTCTTGGGTCTAAAAGAAGTAATTCAAACAGTGGGTAACAGTTATTCATGAAGAATCAAAACATTAATTTTCAGTACTCTCAGCAAATCTATCATGCATATCATTCATTTGGCCAAGAAGTGTATTTCCACTTCTGAAAGGAACTGAGTTACCTTCTCTGGCCCTGGTAAGCAATAATCTAGGCATCTGTCTCTCCTCCAGTCAGCTGCTGGGTGATCAACTTTTCATGGTAAATGGTCAAAACATCTTTCTTTTCCCATTCTTATTTCCCAAAGAATTTTACTACTGAAAACACAAATTTCCACTTCTGAAAGTTGAAACTGACAATGAGAAAGGAAATATTTGCACTTCTTTTTCTATACTGATGCTAACTTCTGCTGGCTGAGGTAATCCCGAACGTGTGAGTATCTTCCTGTAGCCAGTCTCTGGACTGAAGATACTCCCACTGTTCCCTCCAGGGAACCAGAAGCTAAGACGGGTCTACCCTGTCCTATGACATCCTGGAAAAGGGAGCAATGATGTGCCATGGTAATGTGAGAATTAAAGAGAAAAACTTCAGGTGGACAACCTTGTCCACCTTGCCACTTATAAACAAGAAACCTTTTTGTACTTAAAACAAAATTTACCTCATCGGTATTTCCTTGTACCCATTTCTTCATAGCTTGTGAGAACATGGATCCTAATAAACAAATCCAAAATTGAACATAGATTTCATTAATAATTTTACATTTAAAAATGCTCTTATTTAAAAGCTACCCCGTAATACTCATGACTCACTCCTTAGCTCTGTGCTCAGAGGTCACTTCTGATGGGGTCGGAGACCATATGGTGAGGCCGGGATCAAACTCTCAGTCGGTAGAATGCAAGGCAAGCGCCCTACCTGCTCTATTACATCCCTTAAACCCTTCTTTTACTTTTTCAGTGGGGATGCAGTTGGGGGGAGCACACCCACTGATGCTCAGAGGTTACTCCTGGCTCTGCACTCAGGAATTAGTCCTGGAAGTGTTTGGGCAACAATACTGGCTGCTGGGGATTGAACCTGGGTTGGCCACCTGCAAGGCAAGTGCCTTACCTGCTGTACTACTGCTCTGGGCCAAATAATATTATTTTTCATTCAGACAACCCATACTAATTTTTTTTTAATATCTTCAGTTATTCTACATAAAATTTCACCTTGCTTGGAATGCAGTCTGTAATTCCACCATGGAAGGCTTATAATGTCTGCTACTACTGTCTATAACTTCATAAACCAGAACCTTCTCTGCTATCAGTCTTTCCCAAACTCCAATTCATTCTCATACAAGTGTCAGAAAAATGTAACAACACTCAGCTTAGAAATCCTGGGTGCTGGGGCTGGAGCAATAGCACAGCGGGTAGGGAGTTTGCCTTGCACGCGGCCAACCCAGGTTCAATTCCCAGCATCCCATATGGTCCCCTGAGCACCGCCAGGGGTAATTCCTGAGTGCAGAGCCAGGAGTGACCCCTGTGCATTGCCAGGTGTGACCCAAAAAGAAAAAGAAAAAAAAAAAAAAAGAAATCCTGGATGCTGATGAGGCAAGAATCTAAGCTTCTTAGCATGATATGCTAGGGTGATCACAGATAAGCACAACTTTCCAACAGATATTGCACCCAGGCACATGCCAGTGCCACTGTAGGGACCACAAGCTCATGACTTTTCAAATAATTTCTTTTTATACTTTCTCCTCCTAGATGATTTTAATTAATTTCTTTGAGGGGATGTGATTTTGGATCAAACGTAGTGATGCTCGGGGGCTATTTCTTGCCCTGTGTTCCGGTAGTGCCAGGAATCTGAACCACGGTCAAGGCCATGGAAGCAAGGCAAATGCCTTAGCTCCAGAACTAGCACTCTGCCCCCATTTTTTAAAAAAATAAAGTATGATCCCTAACTTAACATGCAGATAATCCGCACTGAAAAATAGAAAAAAAATATAGACAAGTATGTAAAATAAGCAAAGATAATTTAAGGCACTGAGTAAAAAAAGAAAGAAGAGGATGTTAGTTTTACCGATGATTTCAGATCACTTGAGTTGGGAAGTCATTCCTAATATGATATGAAAAGGAACCATTCAGTCTGTGTGAAGCCTCAGGCTGGACTTATATGGCAGGACCATAGCTATTTGAGGACTTAAAGAGCCTCAGAAAAAGAATGAAAGAAATTCAAGTAAAACTGAGCTTGTGAAGGAAGAAAGGTTCAAGCTAAAGTTGATGAAGCAAGAGCTAAGGGTGTAGCATGAGATAATGCATGATTTGCATGTAGGAGGCCTGGATATATACCACACATATAGATATACACAGTATGTGTATATTTCACTATTGTATGGTCTAACCAAATGTGTTACCTTGTCAACAATGAATGCAATTTCTAGTTTACAAGAAATACAAAGGAAAAGAAAGAAGCTAAATATAATAACAAGGAAACTCCATGAGGTTGGGCATTTTATGGAATATGAGCATGCTACAACTTAGGGTATGAAAAGGAACTAAGTTACATTAAAATAAATTGAAACTGTATCTTTGTATTTGTGTCCTTAATATCTAGCACAAAGGAAGCACTCAAATGCTTTCTGAGTCAAAGAACGGAATCTGTAGTCCCCTACATTTACTTACACCCAAAAGACTGTACGAAGCACCAAGATACATGGATATGTTTACTCAAATTGCAAAAATTATTATTCACAAGTTTAAACAGGTATGCCTCAAATTAACAATGGTGGATAGGCTTGTTAGGAGATTATATAACGCAACTGAAGTATTTTCTTCTTACAAAACTATCTTTTACTAACAATCCGATGATACAAAAAAATTCTTGATATCGGGGTTGGCAAGACAGTATAGTTGTACACAGCCAACTCGGGTTCAACCCCAGCACCCCATATGATCCCCTAAGCTCTACCAGGAGTGATCCCTGATCACAGAGCCAGTAGTAAGCCCTGAGAACCACTGGGTGTGGCCCAACCTTCCCTTCCCTTCCCAACAAAATATTGCTAGCTATCATCCATATGGATCACACAGATTTCCAAAATCTTTTAGTACACACCATCACCTGAAAGCTGAAATAAGTTGCAAAGAATGTTTTTGTCAAAAAAGATCTGATCTTGGGGCTGGAGAGACAGCATAGCAGGTAGTGATTTGCCTGTGTGCAGCTGACCCTGGTTCAATCCCCGGCACCACATGTTCCCATGAGCACGGTCAGGAGTGGTTACTGAGTGCAGAGCCAGGACTAACTCCTAACCAATGCTGGGTGTGGCCCCCAAACAAAAACAAAAGATTTGACCAAGCATTTTTATTATTTTACAAAGGACTTGAATTTCAACATTTTATCCAATTTGGAGGAATTTAAAAAATTAAGGGTTTGAAGTAATCCTCTAGTCTAAGTTGAAGTATGTATTCAGCATTAAATTAAAAAGTGACTATGTTTTTTTCTCCACATAGGTATGTATTCAGTAATGGTAAACAGCTAGGGAACTCTGACTCACAGGAAGGTTTTTTAAAGTCCTCTTGTGATTTAGATACAGGTGAAAGATATGTTGACTATTTCATAAAACAAACACTCAAGCTCTTAAACAATCCTTACATAACCTTCAATTATTGATGCAAGGAAAGCTTAACAAAAATATAAAAAAACAACAACACGAACCTTTTGATTTCTTCACATCAGGTTCAGGCTCAGATTCTCGAATGAATTGGCCTAAATCACTGACTCTTCCAAAGGTCATCTTCCTAAAAATACGCATAGAAAGAAAGTTATTTTAGTGCATTTCACCTGAAACTAGGAACACAACTTTTAGTTATCTTATGTTACTCAAGATTATTTTATACAGAAAGTAAAATATTTGACTCAATGTAATTTCATTTAAAATCTTCAACATATTTATGAAGCTGCTTAGTTAATAGGTAATTCACAATTCTAAAATTCACATAGAAAAAGCAGAAGACTTGCCAAAATAATTTTGTAAAAGAGACAAAAAGTTAGGACTTGTAGCAATAAAAATAAATAATAAAACTATAGTAATTAAATGTAATAATCATATGCTATTGCAAAAATTTGTATGGCAATCCCAGAACTCCCGAATGTCAAAGTATCTGGAGCAAAAAAGAAGATGGAAGTGTCACATTCCTCAAACTCCCATTGAGTGCTTGGAGCTCTCTCTTGGTGGGGCTAGGGAACCATATGGGACACAGGGGATTGAACCAGGGTCAGCTAAGGCAAGTGCCTGACCTGCATATTATCTCTTTGACCCCATCTTCTACTGGTGTTTCTGAGCTACACTCTGAAGTCTCAGGACGTACTCCTGGCTCTGCACTTCTGGTGGTTCTCAGGGAACCATCCAGGCTCTGGACCGAAACCAGACTGGCTATAAGGCATGAGCCCTACACACCATACTCTCTCTCCAACCCCAACATTCTCAACTTTAGTCAAGATATAGTAGTCAAAACCATATGCCTAATAAAAGCAGACACTCAAGCCAATGGAATAGAACTTGGAACTTAAAAACAAACTTCCAGGTATATGGATATTAATTTATGACATAGGAGCCAAGAGTATTAAATGAAGAAAGTTCTCTTGAACAAACGGAATTGAAAAAACTAAATAGTCAAATGCTGAAGAAACTGAATCCCTATCTTATACCATGAACAAAATTTAACTCAAAATGGATCAAAGATTTAAATGTTAGGCCCTAATCCATAAAGCACAGTTAAAAAGACAGACAACCCCCTCTGTGACACTGGTTTCACGGGTATCTGCAGCCATTCCATTCTTGTGGCAAAAAAAAAAAAAACGAAACAAAACAAAACCCCAAAAAACCCAGTAAGATTACATCAAACTAATAAGCCTCTGTTCTACTTACTACCACTATAAGGGGGGGGAAGGGAAAGTATTTGTACACTGTACATCTGACAAAAGAGCTAGTATTTAAAATTCTCAAGGAACTCATGAAACAAAACCGGAAAACCACAAAGGTTCATCCATAGAGGCCCTGGCGATTGCCAAAGCAACACAGGTCTGAGCAGTCCTGTGTCCTCAAACTCAGTGGCGCAGAAATGCCAGCTGTCTGGGAGAATAGCTGGTGGTGTCCCCTGGCTGCCTGAGCACTGACCAGAAGCCTGCCCTGCCCCCTCACGCAAGAAATGGGAATAGGCAAGGGGCTGAACCAAGGACATACAGATGCCAACTGGAAAATGAAACTGTGTGAAAAAAGGTTCATCACTAGTAATCAGAGAAACACAAGTCAAAATGATGAGGTATCATCTCATACCTATGAGAATGGCCTAGATTAAACAACAACAACTCAGAAAGAGAGTGCTGGTGGAATTGTGGAGAAAAAAAGAACTCTGAGAAAGAGCAATAACATAGCTGGCATGTGGCTGATCTGGGTTTGATAGCTGGCACCCCACATGGTCCTCAAGCAATGTCGGGAGCGATCCCTGAGCACTGCTGGGTGTGGCCCCCAAAACAAAAACAAGAACCCAAAAAAACACTCTTTCCTGTTGGTGGGAATGTAGGTTGGTTCACCCTCTGTAAAAACAGTATGGAGATTTCTCAAGTTACAAATAAACTTACCACTTGATCTGGTAATCCCAATTCTAGATATTGACCCAAATATCACAAAACACTGCTGCGAGGCTGGAGAGATAAAACAGAGGGCAGGGTGGCCTTGCACTTGCCTGGCACACGGGCGACCAGGTTATTCCCAGCACACTGAACAGTCCCAGGGCCCAGAGCCAGGAGTAAGCCCTAAGCATGGCCAGGTGCAGCCAAAAAAGCTGGGGTGGGGTGGGGTGGAGAAGCCATACACCCAAACACTACTTTAAGAAGATATTTTTGGGGCTGGAGCGATAGTACAGTGGGTAGTGCATTTGCCTTGCACGCAGCCTACCAGGGTTCAATCTCTAGCATCCCATGCACTGCCCCAAGCACTACCAGGAGTAATTCCTGAATGTAGAACAAGGAGTCACCCCTGAGCATGACTGGGTGTGACCCAAAAAGCAAAAATAAACAGATAAATAAAATCTGTGAAAAAAAAAAAGATACTTGTATACCCACTTATCTTAGTTACTAGAAATAAGTTCTGGAAACACTACCAGGGTCCAAGGACAGATGTGTGAATGAAGGAAAGAAATCATAGTATCTATACACCATGAATAATATTCAGCTATTAGAAAAGGACAAAATTTTGTCATTTTCAACAACATGGATGGAACCAGAGTGAGTCATGCTAAGTGAAATAAGTCTAAAAGAGTAAGACAAATACTGCATGATCTCACATGTGGGATAAAAAAAATAAAGGACTGGAATAGACAATATCCAGTTAAAACAAACCCTTAGGTGACAAGAGAACTGAAAGACACCGGGCAGCAGGAAGAGTGCCAGAGTCTACGAGCTGGGTGGAAGGACACGGGCAGTTTGGTGGGGATCCGGTCAGTAACGAAACACATGCAAAGTATATTCACATTCTTATTAACCAATGATGGAATACTAAAACTAGTTGAACAATTATAAATTATAGTGCTAAAAGAACACATGTAAAGATATTATTAACATAGTGACAGAAAATTCTAACAAGTCAATACAGAATTGCACAACCCAAGAAATCGAAAATTGAAAAGCAACTAATAAGTCACTGAAGAAAACACGATCAACCAAACATTTCAAACATTCCATATTACCAATAATCCAAGATTGGTAGAAAAAAATCAACACTATCACTAATGAACTAATGATAAGGCAAATAAGTAGCACTATAGTCCCGTTGTTCATTGATTCGCTCGAGTGGGCACCAGTAATGTCTCCATTGTGAGACTTATTACTGTTTTTGGAATACCGAATACACCATGGGTAGCTTGCCAGGCTCTGCTGTGCGGGCGGGATACTCTCGGTAGCTTGCTGGGCTCTCCAAGAGGGGCGGAGGAGTCGAACCTGGGTCGGCTACGTGCAAGGCAAACACCCTACCTGCTGTGCTATCGCTCCAGTCCAAGGTAAATGAGTACGGTTTATTAAAATTTTTAAATTGTTTCTCCATGTAAATCCTCCAGTCTGATATAAGATGCCTGCCTGGGAGGAGGATGGGGCTCTGGGACAGCTGGGAGCGAAGGGGACACTTGTGAGGGGGTGCCGAGAGGCCGTAAGATGCAGGAAACCTTGTCATTAACAGTACTGTAAACCATGGTGCCTAAGGTTTAAAAAAGGTTTTATTTTAGTGATAAGAATTAAAAAATTTTTTTTTTAATCGAATCACCATGATAGAGCATTACGAAATAGTTCATGATTGTGTTTCAGTCATACAATGTTCCACCACCCATCCCTCCACTGTTGTACTCTTCCAGCAACAGTGTCCCTAGGTTCCTTCCCACCCCTTCAAGCCCCTCCCCGCCTCTCTCTCTCTCTCTCTCTCTCTCTCTCTCTCTCTCTCTCTCTCTCTCTCTCTCTCTCTCTCTCATTTTAGGCATTATGGTTTGTGATTCAGATGGTGAATGGTTATCACCTATATCCCTTTACCTGCTTTCAACAACACTCAGGTCCTGGCTCTATGCTGGGGACACTGGTGGCAGGGCTCAGGAAACCACACAGAAGCTAGGGGTTGAACAGGTGGCCCCTTTCCCACTGTCCTCTCTCTCTGGCGCCTCTAGTCTATGAATTTAATGTTTTATAAGCAAATTAATGAATCTATGGTTAAAAATTCAAATTTTATTATGCCTACGTATTATTTTATTTCAAGCAAGGTGTACCTTATGTTAAGATATTCTTTCTATAATAGTATTTCATATAAGATATTCAGGTACCAAAATGTGTTTGCCTTGAGAAAAATTTTACAAAGTTACCACGCACAAAAAAAGAATGTCACCTATCTTTTAAAAATATTTAATCTGAATAGACTTACACTTCTAAAAACATTTTTACATATACACAAATATTAAAAACATATGTGATTATGAGGGCGGCAGGGGAAGGTGGTTGGGGCCACTCCCAGCCATGCTAATGCTGGCTCTGTGCCCAGGAGTCACTCTTGGTGGGTCTCAGGGGACCATTCGACATGTCTGAGATGGACCCAAGGACAGCAGCAAGGCAGGTTCAAACAGTTGTATGATTACTCCAGCCTCAAATGACAGGTATTTTAAAGAAAACTTCTGAATAAAAAACCCAATCATTCCTTAAGAATAAATCTCACTTTGTGGGACATTAACTTATTTAGATTTATTATCCACCACTTACTAAAATAAAGATTGCTAAACATGCCGGCATGGCTACGATTGTCTTTCAAAGACAAAATGGTCAAATGATAACTTTTTACTTGCTTCAAATCATTTTCCAGCTCCTTGATTTTACAAATATTATTTGCAAATGTTATTTTTAGATAATGTAGAAATCTTACTTCTGAACTGAGGCTGAGGCGGTGAGGTAAGGAAGCCTTTACACTGACTTATGTATTAAATCTTGAGGGAGTTAAGTGATTTACTATATGTGGTAAAGTTTACCACATATCCTATGTGTCATTGCTTTTTGTTAGTTCCATCTTTTACATACTACTGCTTTTTTTGTTAGAAGACAAATAACCATGCTAATTGTTAAATAAAAAAGATGATTATACCATTTCCAACTGTTATTTAAGCAATCTTTAATAAATGATGGTGACGTTGCTTTATAGTATATTATTATTATTATTATTATTATTATTCTGGTTTTGGGGCCATCCCTGGTCTTGCTCACTTACTCCTAGCTCTGCTCAGAGGTCACTCCTGATGGAGCTTGGGGGGCGGTATGGGGTACCAGGGATCAAATTCAAATCACCTAAAAGCAAGGCAAGCATTCTAGCTGCTGTACTCTGGCCCAAGGCTGGAGCAATAGCACAGCGGTTGGGCGTTCGCCTTTCATGCGGCCACCTGAGTTCGATTTTTCTGCCCCTCTCGGAGAGCCCGGCAAGCTACCGAGAGTATCGAGCCCGCATGGCAGAGCCTGTGCGTATTGGATATGCCAAAAACAGTTAACAATAAGTCTCTCAATGAGAGAAGTTACTGGTGCCCGCTCGAACAAATCGATGAGCAACGGGATGACAGTGATAGTACTCGGGCCCAGGCCTTGTTTTGTTTTGTGTTTTATTTTTAACAAAGTCCAAGTTTTATTGACGGGAAAATATTAACTCTAAGGAGAATGTGGGATTCTTCAGAGATAAAGACCAAAAACTAAAGAAAATCTGTATCTAAATAAGGACATGAGGGGGCTGGAGAGAGGGTATGGGGCATGCCTTGCCTGTGGCTGATCTGGTCGGATCCCTGAGCACAGACAGCAGTAAATCCTTAGCACTGCTGGGTGCTAAGGACTCCTTCCAGCCTCCTCTTCTCCCCAAGTAAGGACACGAGCCAGAGCTAAAAAGCTAGAAAGAAGGTAAAGGAACAAACATGATAACCTCTCAGAGTTGCAGACCATAGCGCTCAGAAGGGAGAGGGAGAGAGTGAGGAGAGAGAGAAGGAAAGTGCCTGCTATAGTCAGGCTGGGGGTGGCTGGAGGGAAACTGGGGTCACTGGTGGGAGAGATGGGTGCTGGGTCATTGTATGACTGAAACCTGATCATGAACAGCTGTGTAACTATATCTGACGGTGACTCAATTAAAAAAATAAAAATTAAAAAAAAAATGACAGCAAGGAGTTAAGGCACTTTCTGTGCATACGGCCAGCTCTACTATGTTGCTGTCACTACCCAGTCACACTACAAGGGGTCTCTCCTAAGCAGAGCAGGAAGTGGTCCAACACAGCATGTCACCCTAACACCGCATGTGTACACCCTCCCCACAGGCACAGACATGAGCAACACACCCACACACCCACCCACACCCACGCATAGACTTGAGCAACCCCAAGGTCACAGTCACTCACACACGCACAGACATGAGCAACACACCCACACACCCACGCACAGACATGAGCAACCCCAAGATCACAGTCACACACACACGCACAGACATGAGCAAACCCAAGGTGAAGGGCTGTAAAAGAAAAATTATACTCCAGAACTGATTACCAGCGACCCCAGAGAATCTTCGTACTTTTATCTTTTTTTTCCCTCTTTTTGGGTCACACCCTGTGATGCTCAGGGGTTACTCCTAGCTCTGCACTCAGACCATATGGGATGCTGGGTATTGAACCTGGGTCAGCTGTGTGCAAGGCAAACACCCTACCCGCTGTGCTATCGCTCCAGCCCTTTATTTTACTTCTTGATTTTAAGACAGAGACCTTGAAATAGCTAACGTTAAGTGTCAAATGAAATGTACAGGAGATAGCTTAAAACACATGTTGTGATATTCATTAATCTCACATGTGGTAGCAGAGTAATGGTATCTGTGGAATGCTACTAGGTATCAAGTAATGGTTATTTTTTGGGGCCATACTGGGTGGTGCTCAGGGGTTACTCCTTTCGGTGCACAGGAACTACTGCCAGGATCAGGGATCAGATGGGATGCTGGGGATCGAAGTCAGGCTGGCAAAGGCAAGTCCCTTCTCACTGTACTATCCCTCCAGTCCCTGAGAAATGTCTTAAATAATTCTCATGGATTATTTTACTTACTATCCTCAACAACCCAAAGAAACAGTGTATTATTCCTATTTTATAGATGAGATAACTGAGACATACAGATTAAAGAGCTTGTCACTAAGCACCTAAACCAAAATTAAAAGTCACAAAAGTCAATCTTGAGCTTTTACTCTTAATCAGGCTTCATGACACAATATAGGAAAAAAAGATGACAGTGTAATAAGAGTAGAAAACAACAAAAACTTGTATTAAGAAATATGAAAAAATTCAATACATCCGTAAACATCCAGCCAGGAGTCAAGTTACCCTGCATATGTCCGCTGGTACAAAGACTCGGGATCCAGACTCGCAGCATCCACAATTATCGCTTCATCAAAATTTTTCAGAATTTTAACACTGGCTTTCTTCATGCTGGACTACAAAAGAAATTGTAAAATTAGTGTTACACTGGGCTGGAGCGCCTGCAGGCAAGCGGACACTGTTATGAGCACCAGAGCGGGCTTGCAGCCCAAACAGCGCAGGGCCCTGCACTGCTGGGAGTGGCTGGGTCTTCCCGAGCTCTGCTTCAGGGACCCTCCAAGCCAGCAGGTATCACTCAGGAACATAAGGTCTGGAACTGACAGACAGGCCCATCATTTCCAAGGGGTGAAACAGAGAATGTTCACTCCAGCTCCAAACACTACCAAGATACTGAACAGTGATGATTCTAATATGTAGTTGCAAAAAAAAGGCATGTTAGAATTGTCATTTCTTAAACAAACAAAGCAATGGGTTGACCTAGAAATTTATAAAATTAAACTACAGAGTCCCATTTATGCAAAATGACACACACTGTAGCATTATCGTTCCGTTGTTCATCAATTTGCTCGAGCAGGCACCAGTAATGTCTCCATTGTGAGACTTGTTACTGTTTTTGGCATATCGAATACGCCATGGGTACCTTTCGAGGCTCTGCCGTGCAGGAGGATACTCTCAGCTTGCCGGGCAATCCGAGAGGGACGGAGGAATCGAATCCGGGTCGGCCGCATGCAAGGCAAACACCCTACCCGCTGTGCTATCGCTCCAGTCCATTAAGATTATGGTTTATATCATGCTAAGTGAAATGAGTCAGAAAGAGAGGGACAGACATAGAAGGACTGCACTCATTTGTGGAGTATAGAATAACATCACATGAGGTTGACACCCAAGAATAGTAGATAGCAAGGGCCAGGAAGATTGCCCCATAGCTAGAAGCCTGCTTCATGAGCAGAGGGGAGACAGCAGATGGAATAGAGAAGGGATCACAAAGAAAATGATGGCTGGAAGAATCAGTCAGGATGGGAGAGGTGTGCCGAAAGCAGATAATGGACCAAACGTTATGACCTCTCAGTGTCTATATTGCAAGCCATAATGCCCAAAAGTAGAGAGAGAGTATGGGGAATATTGTCTGCGATGGAGGCAGGGGGTGGATGGGAAAGGGGGGTATATTCGAGACATTGGTGGGGGGGAATGTGCACTGGTGGACGGATGGGTGTTTGATCATTGTGAGATTATAACCCAAACATGAAAGCTTGTAACTATCTCAGTGATTCAATAAAATTAAAAAAAAATAAAAGATTATGGTTTATAAATTTAACATTAACTACTAGGTTCATGTTGTACATTTAAATTTTATTTTTGAAGCTATGTAGTAGACCCAGGTATTTGTCCTCAGTAACAATAATTTAATCAATTTCATATAAGCTCTAATGACATAAATATTTTTAATAAACAAAAAGAAATTTTAAAAAAGTGGATCAAGGAGTTGTTTAAAATCAGTATAATGCAGATAACAAAGCTTTGTTTAAAGCAATGAAAGATAGCCTAATTAAATGGAATGACATCACATGTTCACAAACAGGAAAACATACTATTATTAAGAAGGCAACTCCAAGCCCCAGTCCCTGCAATCAATGTGGTCTAGATCAAAATGGAAAAGTTAAGCCGAAAATTCCTATGAAACTACAAGAGAATCACTAGTCAAAAGAATCTTGCAGGGAGGACTACAGAGAACCTATATACTTGCCTGTATACTTAGTACAAAAACCATGGTACCCAAAAAAGCAATCCTGGAAAACTTGGTCCTGAATTATTCGAATCCTACCAGAGGCACAATAGTAATTTTGGGGTGTCAGAAAGTGTGAAGTGCATCAACCTCTGATGCACTCGACCTGCGGGTCCATTTGGTTTGATCCCCAGCAATCTACAGGGTCCCCCAAGCCTGCCAGGAGTGACCTGAGCACAGAGCTAGGAGTAAGACCTGATCACGTCTTGGGGATGCCCCCAAACTAAAAAAGACTGTGATGCTCCTCAAATTTATCTATGAGGTAAACATATGAGTTGACTCTATAGAAAGTGAACAGCTAGATCGATCTTACTGTTTTGGGAGTCATGCTCATTGATGTCTGAATACTGCTTCTGGTTTTTATGTGGACCATGAATCAAATCCAGAGTTCCAGTGTGCAAAGTACTCCCATACTTTAATCTATTTCTCCAGCCCCCACAAGCTGATTTAAATATATAAGGAGGACTATAGAAGGAAAGTACAGACGGTAAGGAGCTTGCTTTATATGTGGCTGACCCATGTTCCATCCTTGGTACCCCATATGGTCCCTGGAGTCTGCCAGGAGTGATCCCTGAATGCAGAGCCAGTAGTAAGCTCTGTGGCCCACCTCCATCCCAGGTAATATAAATTAGTAAAACTTAGATAGAAACTCAAGGGGCCTTGAAGGGTCCAAAAAATCTTCAAAATGAACTAAATTAGAAGACTTTAACTTTCTGACTTAAAGATTATAGAATAACAATAATCAAGCCAGAGTTCAACAGAGTTATCATTTGACCATCAACTCTACTGAGCATAAATACACACACACAAAAAAACACATTTACACAAAACCTTGTACAGTAGCATAATGTTATAAATTATAGCAATAAAATTTTTAAAAAGCAGAAATAAATCAAATGTGCATCAATTAATGCATAAATAAAAATGTCTACACCATGGAATATTATTATATCATTTTAGGAATAATATGTTATTCCTAAAAAGGAATAAAATTCTAATGCATGTTAAATGTGCGAGAACCTTAAAAACCTTATGGTAAGTGAGAAGCTGAAACCATGGATGGCTTAATGGTTTTGTTTATGTATTCATTCGTTAACTCATTTTTTTTCCCCCTTTTTGGGTCAGTGCTAGAGCGATAACACAGTGGGTAGGGCATTTGCCTTGCACGTGGCTGACCTGGGTTTGATTCCTCCACCACTCTCGGAAAGCCCGGCAAGCTACCAAGAGTATCTCTCCCGCACGGTAGAGCCTGGCAAGCTACCCGTGGTGTATTTGATAAGCCAAAAACAGTAACAACAAGTCTCACAACGGAGACGTTACTGGTGCCCGCTCGAGCAAATTGATGAGCAACGGGATGACAGTGATACAGTGATACTTTTTGGGTCACACCCGGCAATGCACAGGAGTTCCTCCTGGCTCTGCACTCAGGAATTACTCCTGGCAGTGCTCGGGGACCATATGGGATGCTGGGAAATGAACCTGGTTGGCCTTGTGCAAGGCAAACTCCCTATCAGCTCCAGCCCCTGTTAGCTCATTTTTGGTTTTAGAGTAACACTTAACTGAGCTGATGGAACACTCCAGCTCTGTGCTTGGGGGTCACTCCTGGTGGTGCCAGAGAACAAATCTGGAGTCCATGCATGAACTCAGTCCACTGAACTAACTCTTCAGTCCCATAGAGTTCTATTTAAACAAAACACCCCAAATAGAAAAACAGAACCTGCAAGCAGATGAGAAGAATCAAAGATTTAGATGGTGACAGTTAAAAATATGTAAGAATTCTTTTAGGCCAGGAAAAAAGCTGTAAAACTGACGTAGATGATGGCTAAGTAACTCTGTAAATATACTATAAACAGCCAACTATAAGCTGAGGGGATAACTGATGGCTTACAACGCCTGACTTGAAAGTGGAAGGCAAAGTGTGAATCCTTGGTCTGTGACATACATGTGCTGAGCATGATCCCTGGAGCTCTGTGACCTGAATCCAGCAGCGCTGATGTCTGTGACCCTGGTGCAAGGGCTCCTGGTTGTAACACAACCAGATATGGGCAAACACCAGAGCTAAGAGGTGCAGCCCTTGATACTCAGCACCACAACTGAAAAAAGATGAGCCAGGGGTCAACAATGTAGCTCAATGGCAAAGCATTAGCCTTGTACGTGTGAGACCTGAGATTTGATCCCAGGCATTGCAAAACAAAACAGAAGACATGCAAGCACCATGACCAAGAATCATGGCATTTCGGCATGTACTACAACCAGAATATGCATAAGCACCATAATTAAAGGAGTGCAACCCCAGGCAAGCATCTGTGCATGCAATGTGACTTAACAAAGTGCAACTCCAATGAGCATGACAGCCATGTGTGTGGCACTACAACATGATGTGTGACCTCTTGGTTGCTGCAACGACAATGAAGGGAAGGGGGGGGAGCCACTGATCAATCGAAACAACAAAAAATAAACACCGAAGAGACAAACTGCACGGCTTACTGAACTATCTCTATTTTTTTTTTTTTTTTTTAGCTTTTTGGGTCACACCTGGAGATGCACAGGGGTTATTCCTGGCTCTACACTCAGGAATTACTCCTGGCGGTGCTCAGGGGACCATATGGGATGCTGGGATTTGAACCCAGGTTGGCCGAGTGCAAGGCAAACGCCCTACCTGCTGTGCTATTGCTCCAGCCCCCACTATCTCTATTTTTAAAAATGAAAAAGTACATGCAGTATACCTTTAGTTATCAAATGACAAGAACAGGGGTCATGTAGCTACTTCAAAAGACTGGTGTACGTGCTCTGAATGCTGGGGCACAGCTGTGATTCCTGATAATGCATGCTCCCCCGAGCACCATGCGGAAACATCCCTGAGCATTATGCCAAAAGTAGCCCTTAAACACTGTGGGTGTGGCCCCCCAAAAATGCAAGTACAGGAATACCAATTTATGCATGAGTGTGTGTGTATGTGTGCATGTGTGTGATGCTGGGGATCAAAACCTGGGCCTCACACTTGCAAAGCAGACATTCCTCCACTGAGCCAGATCCTGGGCCCCTGACCAAGCCATTTACACTCAAGAGTACCAGCAACCCTGACGAGGAGATGACAGGAGAAAGGAACCAGAAGCATGCCCCAGAACAAGAGATGGTAGTACTCTGATTCTTGATTTGAAACTAGTCAAGTCCAGATTTACAAAAATTCTTTAAGCTGTGACCACTTACGATATGTAATTTTTGTCAACCAAAGTATAAAAATGTATTTATGCTGAACATTTAGGCCCTTTGAAATGCTTACATGCAAATAATACATTCTAGCCTATATATAGAAAAATATCAACCATATTCTGCAGGTCATATGCTGTGAAACTTGGTTAGTAGAAAGAGATAACGAGGAGAGTGGGCAGGAGAGACAACAGAGCACGTAAAGGCATTGGTCTCAGGCATCTGTAAAGGCAGGCTGATCCTTCACATCCCTAATGGTCCCCTGAGCACCACCAGGAGTAATTCCTGAGGGCAGAGTCAGGAGTAACTATGAATATTGCTGGGTGTGCCCCCAAAACAAAACAGTAATAAAAAGATACCAAGGAGAATCTTATTGATGGCAGTAAAAAATACTGTCATGTAACAAAGATCACAAATTGATATTTATGATTTTCTAATAATCCCATTTACCACTTTGTTAAAAACAAGAATATAAAGTAAATTGGTGCCTTCTAAGAGGCAGGTTTCTGGGGAAAGGAGAGTGGGAGGGAAACTGGGGACAGTAGTGGAGGGGCGTTCACATTGGTGGTGGGGTTGATGCCGGAACAATGAGTGCCTAAGACTACTGTATTATGAAAAAAATTGTAAATAACGATTTCTAAAAAAAGAGAAAAAAATACTGTCATATAAACTAAGAAAAGGTATCCAACCCCTAGTGTCAAGAAAGCCAAAATGTTATCTGTAAATACTGAAGTGACAAAAAATTATGATGTTCTAGTATTACATTCTTATGGTACAAAACATTACATGGGGAATATAGTTCTGGCCCTCCTATTTCTAAAACTTAAAACAAAAGGACTTTCTGCTAGTATTGGAAGGGCTAATACATCTTTCATCCTGGAGGTAGAGGCAGATTGGTCAGTACCTGAGAAGATGAGCTGTCGGAACCACCAGACTGGACATTATCATGGGGGCCCGCAGGACCATGGGCAGTCATGGACACATTTCCTCCCAGAAACTCATCTCCTCGGACAGAATGAATGAGATCATTCAAGTATTTATAATAAAGGTTGCTGGACAAAAAGCCAGGTAAAAAGACCTGAAAGTACAATCACAAAGTTGAAATAAATACAAACGGAATTATTTTTTTTTTAAATAAAAATTTTATTTTATTAAATCACCGTGTGGAAGATTACAATGCTTTCAGGCTTAGGTCTCAGTTATACAATGCTGAAACAACCATCCCTTCACCAGTGCCCATATACCACCACCAAAAAAAAAAAAAAAAAACCCACACAGTACACCTCCCATCCCGACCCCCCACCCCCTACCTTGTAACTGATAAGTTTCATTTTACTTTCTGTTTACTTTGACAACCGGAACTATTTTAAAACAAAATTTTACCGACAGTTATACCAGTTAGCAAAGCAGTTTTCACTTGTGCTTATTAAACTTTACACTTCATGCAGATACAGATTTTTGTTTGTCTGTAGGCCACAGCCTGCAGTGCTCAGGACTTACTACTGACTCTGTTCAGTGATCACTCCTGCCTGGCTCAGGGGAGCACTGGGGTGCTAGGGATACAATTCGAGCCAGCAGCATGCAAGGCAAGCGCCCTACCCACTGTTCTGTTACTCCAGCCCAAGCAATACAATTTTTAATGACCAACAAACAGTTCAGGGAATGAACATAATTTGAAACTGTATTTTTCTTGTTCTTCGTAACTAATAAGAGCTCTGAGATATAAATGGTTTTCACTTTTGAGCTGATTACCTGGGTTCAATCTCCAGTACCCTGAGCCCTGCCACGAGTAATTCCTGAGTGCAGAGCCAGGAGTAAGCACCACCAGTGTAGCTTAAAAGCAAAACAAAACACCCCAAAATCAAAACACAATTTTTACTTAAAAAAAAAAAAAAAAAAGATTGGGCATGACAGATAGCACAAGAGCAAGGCACTTGCCTTGTACTCAGCCAGCCCCTGCTTGATACCCAGCAACGTGACCCCGAGCATGGTCAGGAGTGAGGCCTGCACATAGAAGCCCTAAGCACAGCAATAATGTGACTCAAGAACAAAATAAAATTATTATTGAAGCTAAATAAGTTTCCATGATGATTATAATAAGCACAGAAATACTCAAAGAGTTAGTGAACAAATTATCCATGTCTTCTCCATTACATAAATGATAAAGTTAAGCATTAATTAACCTAAGTTCTTTAGGTGCATGAATTTAATAAAGAATACTTTTTTTTTCTTTCTTTTTGGGTCACACCGGCGATGCACAGGGCTTACTCCTGGTTCATGCAATCAGGAATTACTCCTGGTGGTGCTCGAGGGACCATATGGGATTCTGGGAATCGAACCTGGGTCGGCCGCATGCAAGGCAAATGCCCTACCTGTAAGGTGCTATTTCTCCAGCCCCAATAAAGAATATTTTTACACTTTGTTTCTCTGCATTTATTTCATTACTATAGAAAGTTTACATTCTCTCTAAGATACAGATCTAGAACTTCTGCTTTAAAACTAGGAAGATTTTAATTATGCAAAAACTAATGCCCCTAGGCAGTAGCGGTCACTCCAGCTTTACAATGATTTATATTTATATGAAACTGAAATGGGCTGGAGCACAGCAGGTAGGGTGTTTGCCTTACACTCGGCTGACCCGGGTTCAATTCCTCCGCCCCTCTCAGAGAGCCTGGCAAGCTACCTGTGGTGTATTCGATATGCCAAAAACAGTAACAAGTCTCACAATGGAGACGTTACTGGTGCCTGCTTGAGCAAATCGATGAGCAACAGGATGACAGTGACAGTGATATATGAACTGAATTCCTAGAATTCAGTTTTTAATGTACGTGTCTATTTCTATACAACACTGTTTACTTATTTTTTCCCACCTGAATATGTATGTATGATATATATAAGCAATATAATTTCTTGGAAAAAAATATAATTTCTTGGGTTTATGCTAGGTGTTCTGTAATTACTGAGAAAATACGCTTAGGTCCATTAGAATAGGCTGTTCACAAATTTTTGTATTTTATCATTTATATTAGTGACGCTTTACGAATTATCATAATACATAAAACTAATGTTTCAATAGATTGTTGAACTTCTTGGATAATTCTTAGGTTAATTTTCCTCAATATTGCTATGAATTACTATCAAAAAGTAATAGTAATATTTTAATAATTTATTTTGTTTTGAGGCCACACCTAACAGTGCTCAGGGATCAAACTGGGGTCGGCTGTATGCAAGGTAAGTGCCCTACTCACTATACTATCACTCTGGTTCCCAATAGGCAATATTTTAAAATGCTACCTACATATAGGCTACTACATTAAAAAGCACTTCATACCATCTTATATCTCTATCCTCAAAACATCAAGGTGAGAGGCTTGAGAGATAGTCCAGTGGGTAGGGCATTTATTTACCTTGCAAGAGGCTGACCTGAGTTTGATCCCTGGCATCCCTTAAGGTGCCCCAAGCACTTCCAGGAATAATTCTGGGTTGTATAGCCAAGACTAACACCTGAGTACAACCAGGTGTGGACCCAAAACAAGACAAACAAAACAGTTTCAAGGAGTCAGGGAGGCACTGTAGGGAAAGGCACTTGCCTTTCAAGTGCCCAACTTTGGTTTGATCTCCAGCACCACATATGGTCCCCTGAACACTGCTAAGAACGATGAGTGAGCACAAGTCAGGAGCAAGCCCTGAGCACTGTAGGTGTAGTACAACACACACACACACACACACACACACACACACACACACACACACACACTTTTAAATACCGAGATAAGAAAAACTGCATTAAAAAAAAATTCTGTAACTGTCTGAGCTTACTTAGCCTATAAAGATTAAGGTTGATATATACCAAGCCAGACTCAAAAAGCCTTTATTCAACCCCATACCTTACCCCTTTCTGTGCCACAGATCAAACCAAAAGCTCGAATCTGCAAGGCTTTACTGCTCTACTGCTAACTAGACTCTTGATCTACAAAGCCTGTAACTATAATCACTACACAGCACTGCTTCAATTTCCAACTGTTCTGCTACACTTTAGTTTCCCCAGTTACATTTACTGGGGTCCACCAAAATGGTTTCTTGTATAGTTGGAGTGATAGAATGGGTAGGATGCTTACCTTGCATGCTGCCATCCCAGGTTCAATCTCCGGCATCCCCTGTGTTCCCTGAGCTCTGCCAGGAATAATTCCTGAGTGCAGAGCTTGGAACAACCCCTGGGCATTGCTAGTATGCCACCACCTCCCCCCCCACACACATAAAAGCTTCTTGTAGTTCACATTTAAGTTCTAAGTTACCTTTTCCATGGTTGTCCAAGCCTGACGTAAAGGAGTTGTGAAACAGTTAGGGAGTGGCCCACCTTCCCTGCAAATGTTGGATTCGATTTCTAACCGAACGACATCATCAAACCCAAGAGGATGTGTGGCTTGGAGGGAGAAGTACCTGTGGTAGAAAGACAGCCAGAGTAAAACCAAGTTCCACAGGAAATGTAACCAATTTTTGGTACTCAGTGGTAGCAGCATGCAGATCTGTAGCGACCTGGCCGATTACAGCTCTACCTGGAGAGTTACTGAGGAAAGCTCTTAATGTCCAATTGCCCTTCCAGTACCCTAGTTCTTACCTGATTTTTGAGGCCAGACAACTGAGGCAAGAAATCAATCACGCATATTCTCCGTTCATGACTTGGTAGAAAGAAAAGGTTAAGAGACTAAGATATGCCCATCTCTGGATATGACCAGAGAGCAGAAAGAATCTCTTTACACAGGATAGATGCACACTGTAATAGCTATGAGGCATATACATTATACATGCAAAATACAAAAAGAGTGTGAAGTAGATAAACTTGATATCTTTGGATAGAATAGACCTTGTTGTTATATGGTGTAGAAAGGAAAATATATTCTACAGTAACTCAAGAGATTTCCAGTTTCATATGATAGAATGTAACTAGTATGATAAGCAATAAAATGAATACTAAAAACATCATTAAAAGCAAAAAAAGAAACCCTTTCTTTTCTAAGCATGTATCTCCTAACTCCTATCTATGACACAAATACATAAAAGCTGACGATGCCCAATAGTGGTAACATACATGTGATGTATAAAAAGAACTATGGCCAATGTAGTATAAACTAATTTGGCATAATGACATTGGGAAAATACCAGTTAAAGATACCAGAAAGAAAGCCGAAGCAATAGTACAGCAGGTAGGGCGTTTACCTAGGTTCAATCCCCGGCATCCCATATGGGCTCCCAAGCACTGCCAGGAGTGATTCCTGAGTGCAGAGCCAGAAGACAACCCTGAACATTGCTGGGTGTGACCCAAAAAGAAAAAAAAAAAAAAAGACCAAAAAACAAACAAACAAACAAAAAACAGGAACTAACTTTAAAATAAAATGGTTCCCAATGGGGAAATGGAACCTAGTGGAAACAAGCTCGGCTCTGTGGCTGCTCGAAAGCCAAGACACCCACTAGCCACTACTCTGCTCCAGCTTAAAACACCCATTTTGTTATCAGCATCTTCTTAACAACAACAAAAAATTAGTCTATCACCTTATAAAGAGTAAATGGTAAATAATCCTCCCTGAAAAGAATTTGTGGGTATATATATATATAAAAAAAATATCGGGGCTGGAGCAATAGCACAGCAGGTAGGGCATTTGCCTTGCACACGGCCGACCTGGGTTCTATTCCCAGCATCCCATATGGTCCACTGAGCATTGCCAGGAGTGATTCCTGAGTGCAAAGCCAGGAGTAAAAAACCCCTGAGCATCGCCAGGTGTGACCCCCCCCCCCAAAAAAAAAGCAAAAGCAAAAGCAAGAATTTGTGAGTATTTGTGGGTATCCCTAACCAAATATAAAACTTTGCCATTTCAGTGCTCATAGAACAATTAATCTTGCTTTGGGGCCACACCAGCAGTGCTCAGGGATCACTCCCCTGGTGGTGCTTGGGAACCATAGGGGGTACTGGGGATCAAACCTGGCTCAGCTGCATACAAGGCAAGTGTCCTCTCCACAGCACTATTGCTCTGGCCCCAATTCTTTTTTTTTTTTTTTTTTTTGCTTTTTGGGTCACACTCAGCGATGCTCAGGGGTTACTCCTTCTCTGCACTCAGGAATTACTCCTGGTGGTGCTCGGGGGACCACCACCCATATGGGATGCTGGAAAGTGAACATGGGTCGGCCGCTGTGCCCCCCAATTATTCTTATATAATACTTTCTGTGAGTAGATAAAAATAACAAAACACTGAACAAAATTAAGAACTGCATTTCAGTCCCAGTCCTGCTATTAATTTGCTCTCTGACCGCCATGGGCTTTAGTTGATGAGATGAGAAAATTAAACTAGATCTCTTATCTAGCTTTTCATCAGAGTCATTTGGAAGATCTTCAAATATAAAGATTCCTGAGTCGCCCTCAGATGTGCTGAATCAGTCTTTTAAAGAGGAAACTACTATTCATTAACTCTACTTTTGATTTTGAAGGTGTCACACCTGCCCATGCTCAAGGCTATTCCCAGCATAGTGCTCAGGTATCATTCCCAGGGCTGCTCAGGAGACCATCTGGTTCCCAGGGCCTCATAAATGCATGGCAAGTGTTCCACCATTGAGCCACATCCCCAGTTCTGGAAATCTACTTTTATATAAATTTTTAGGTGATTATTACTCAGACAGTTGAGCATAAGTCTTCAGACCAATGACCAGGATCAATGACCTAGGAAGGCGCTTTTGCTCTTCCAATGTACCCAAGACTAGGAAACTTCCCCTACTTCCAAGTTACTCCCTTAGCACTGCTGTGCACTCGAGTATTTTTCTTTAAAGAACAAGAAAATGTAAGTGAAAGGAAAAAACACCTATGCAATGGAGTTAGCCACAACGATCCCTTACTTGAGCAATTGTTTTCAATTCTGTTCACTATAAGATTCTACCACCCTTTCATTTCCAATGAAGACCAATAAAAAAACGTTACTGAGTAGTTATGTAATAAATTCAGTGATCTGACCAGGCATAACTGTAGTAGAAAAATGTTACTCCCATATTCTAGACTGTTGATTACATATTCTAATTGGTTTCTGCTTCTTCTTATATTCCCTAATCTCTCAATTACCCAAAACTGAATTTTGTAGGAATGCTGCCATCTCTGGGCTGCTGTGGTTCTGCCTGTACTGGACCTGAGCCGAGGCTGCTCTTCCCTGTTCATTCTGATTAGGCGCACACAATTCATTATTGAGGATAAATTCAGAGCTTTCTTCTCAAAGACTTTTCCTGTCCTCCACCATCACTGTCCAGCTTGCAACTGACATACACATTTCCGCAACAGAAACTTTTGCTCTAAGGGCCCCCAAACTTAAGACATATCGTATAAAAAGATTTTCGGGTTTTGGGGGACGGACCTGGTAGTTCTCGGAGACTTCTCTAGTCTTAGTGCTTCAGTGCTCAGTGGACCAAGGCAGTGCAAATTTGTTTGTTTTAATTTTTGTTTTCTGGGCCACATCCTGTGCTGCAATCAGGGATCACTTCTGGAGGGCTCTGGGAACCACAGAGGGAGCCAAAGACTGAAACCAGGTTGGCTGCGTGCCAGGCAAGTACCCTACCTGCTGTACTATTGCTCAGACCCAAAGTGCTGAGGGTGAACCCAGGCCCCTGCTCAGAAAGCATGTGCTCATCTGACAGACCTACCTCTGAAGCTCATGAAAAGAACTTTCATGCTGTTCTTGAGAGCTCTTTGTCAGCTGGGACTGATTTTATTCACCTTTATGTCAGTACATACCAAACACTCAATAGATATTTGCTGAGTGATGAAAATATCTTCAATAAAACTCACTTGTCATATAAAATCATGGCATCATTCTGTGCTTCCTGCCCATCATACTGGCCCTTTTTCGCAGCAAGCTGAGACTGGAAGTTATCTGCTGCCAACCAGAACTGTAAGATATTCACTGCATCCTCTTTTTCCATGTACTAGAAAGGAAAAATATAAAGAGGAAAGTAAGACTATAAGCAGATTTTTCTCATAAACTCTAAATCTACAAGCCCCAATTATTAAAATAAAGTACAAAAGTTAAAGGATACTCTTGTTCATTTAATGCCAGTGAGCAATTTACTTATTTGAGATAAAGAATTTAAAAATACTTTCAGGAAATAAACAACAAACAATCCAAACCAAACCAACAGAAAAACCAACCAAACAAAAACAGCCATTTTACAACTCATACAAATGTTAGTAGCACTGGGGCTGGAGCAATAGCACAGCGGGCAGGCCGCTTGCCTTGCACGTGGCTAACCAGGGTTCGATTCCCAGCATCCCATATGGTCCCCTGAGCACCGCCAGGAGTAATTCCTGAGTGCAGAGCCAGGAGTAACCCTTGTGCATCGCCGGATGTGACCCAAAAAGCGGAAAAAAAAAAAAAGAAAAAAGTTAGCATTTTATAGCTAATCATTTTTCATCACTTCATGTACTCATAATAATCTGAACAAATGCTAAAAAGTTTGCAACAAACAGGGAGTAAAAAAAAAAACAACAACTAAATAACAGTATTCTAGAAAAGAGGCAGAATGTGAGCATGAATCTAAGTATCCGCTGTGAGACTGGTACTCCATCACTACTTATTACTCATCAGATTAATAATACAGAAGAATTTCATCTGAAGCCAACAACATTATACTAAAATGGCATACCTCAAAGGGATTATATACTCCTTAATTGTGGCAAATGCTTAACCAGGCAGTTCTGTCTAGTTGCTAAAATGATGATAGTAGGGCGAAAAATTACTACTTTTTTTTCTTTTGTAGTCTGGTCTATAAACACTTGTGCACTAGAATCAATGATCTAATTCTACAGTTCTTAAAAAGCTTCTAATAATTAAAATCATGTACTTTCTTATCAGAAGTTAATTAGGTTTTTAGAAAATTAGTTTAAATTTATACTGAGTTTCTGTGGTTTCTTTAATCGGTCACTAAAGTACTCTTAAAACTTAAGATACAACATAAAAAAAGTGTTAATTTCAATTAAGTTTAGAAACATCTTTTTTATGTTATTTTTTTTAATGTGTGTGTGTGTGTGGGGGTTCTTTCTGGGGTCCTCAGGGCTACACCCAGACGTGCTTGGGGGACCATTCATTTCTGGGGGGGTCAAACCCAGGGCTCTGTGCACACCAGTCAAGCACTCTGGCCCTTTGAGCCATCTTCCCAGCCCTGTCTTGTCATGCTTTTTTTTTTTTTTTCTGTTTTTGTCTTTTTAAATAAAAACCAGACCAGCATTTGTAACTTAGATGCTGGAATGCTCTAACAGAGTGTGAAAGGAAATGCAGACTTTACCTCAGAGAAATAAAAGAGGGCTGACTCACAGAAGAGAATGTCAGCCAGGTAAACAGTTCCACTGGTCAGCACTTCAATCTGGTATTTACTGAAATGATGACTTCGCAGAAACTCACTAAAGTGCCTGCACACGGACAAAATGGGAACATTTGAAGGAATGACCAAAGAAAGAGCTTAATTGGGAAAAATACACTCATTCCACTCTGTGCATACGATATCTCCCAGATTGGTACTATTTCCCTTCCCATGTCTCAGGTCTGATTCTTCTTCCTGTAAAGTAATTTCTCCTGCCTTATAAAGATGTTGTAGTTCTCCTCTAATATCTAACACATGCTACCTGTTTTTATACATAGTAACCAAAAAAACATGTTCTATTTCTCTTTTGACACTGTAACTTCCTTTAAGGCAAGCACTCTAACATTGCCTTGCATAAAGCAACCCTTCATCAAAAAATAACTAGGCAGGTTTTTTACTTTTTAAGGGCATGCAGCAGCAATTAATCTTTAAAAATCTAGAGTCAGTTTCAACAAATCTATGTGAATTTAGCAATAAAGCATCCATTGTGTCAAGTATGCACGGTCTGGAGCCATAGTACAGCGGGTAGGGCGTTCACCTTGCATGCGGCAGACCCAGGTTCAATTCCCAGCATCCCATATGGTCCCTTTAGCACCGCCAGGAGTAACTCCTGTGCATAGCTGGGTGTGACCCAAAAAGCAAAAAGCAAAAAAAAAAAAAAAGTATGCACTAATAAATTAGGACAAGCACCTGAAGACATAATACTATTTAATAAATAAACAACAGTAACATTATAGTCACAATCATCTTCAGGCAACTTCAGAATTAAACCAAAATTATTTTCTTTTGTGCTTGGGACTGAACCTCGAATATGAAAATTTCACAATTAATCACTGTGCTACATTGCCAGACAAAAACAATTTACGATTTAAAAGATAATGTTAAAAATAAAAACTTGATTTTAATACAATTCATGTGATTTCAATTTTAAAGACATTAAAGAGTCGTAGTGCATGTTATTATGAGAGCTTATAAAGAGTCAAAGTACTTAAATCAAAGATACTTTAAGTGAAGTTCATTTTTCACACTGAATACAAATTTCCAAAAACACAGCGTATAAAGGAGATTAACTTACTCTTGTTCCATTGCACTAAAGACAACAGACTGTGCCAAAACAAAACAATTGGGGTCCACCTGTCCATCTTCCCCACAAATCTTTGCTGTGAAAAAAAAAAGGGGGAATACTTAAACAATTACTAAATTTAAACAAAATACAATTGTGAATCAAAGTAAAAACAACTGCAAGGACTCATACATTAGAAAGTTTTAAATGAATTAAAGAAAATACAAACAGCTGATCTTGAAGCAGAAATGACTTTCTAAGCATAAATGCAAGTGGGCAATTTCTAGACTGTTTTAAAAATGAACACATCCGTTATAAAGAACATGCCTAGGGATTACAGCAAGTCAGGTGCTTGCCTTGCATGCGACCGACCAGGTTTAGGCTGATCAAACTTCAATCCCAATCCATTATAGCAATATGGCCAGGAGTGATCCCTGAGCACCACGAGGTGTGGTCCAAAAGCCAAAAACAAACAAAACTGCCTTGTTGATTCTTTTGGACCAGAGAGGTAATTCAGCAGGTAAGGCACTTGCCTTGCATGTTTGATCCCACATACTGTCCCCATCTATCCCTGGAGTTATCCTGGATGCAAAACAAATGTAATCCTGAGCACAGATGGGTATGGCCTCCAAATCAAAAAGAACATACTTTCAACCAATTATTGTTTTTCTGAGGCTGCAATCCAACAATTCACAGCTCTGTGAAAAGCTTATCAAAGGTGGTGAACAGGCCGGGTCACTTGCACAAAGCCCCGAGTACTCATTGTCAGGCCTGGTCTGTCAAGTGTCCCTGCAACTGGTCCCTAGAGGCCCCTCTCAAAAAATGTTTAATTGGTCAATATTTTAAAATCCTAAAATGCACTGGAGAAGAAACTGGTGTTAGAAGACTGTACACTTGAAATTCAATCAAGAATAACTGTTAACTTGTGATTCACAGTGATCCAATTGAAAATTATAACATTCGTTAAAATTAAGAATTGTTTGAAATGTGCTCATGAATTACCCAAATAAACTACAGCGTGAGTCAGGGGCTTAGCTAGCTATGTTACGTGATTGGGGGAGAGTGACCCGACACACTGTGACTTTAATTCATGCCGCCAGCTAGACCTTACGAAAACTGAAGGATCGAACTAGTTTCCTGTCCATTTATTTACTCTGGCGCTCTGAGACACACAGAGCACCATCTCCTCTATCCTGCAATGTCTGATACCGCCTTTTCTCTTTGCTTCCTACTTCATTATGAAAATAGAACTAGAAGCTTCTATCACTTCCCACCAAACCTCCTGACTCATCTGCATCTCTACCTAGGAAGCCTATATTCTCATGCTGTAGAGAAACTCCTGTTCTTATCTGAAAAAACTTCTATCTGAGCACTGGATCCTGTTCCCTTTAACACCCTAAAGCCTACTGCACAGCAAATTACCCTCTCCACATGATCTTTTCTTTCACTACTGCCTCATTTTCACAACTGAAGAGTCTGATAGCTATATACTTCTTAAGAACAGATAAGGTATGTGAAAAAAAAATTAAAAACCACATACAACTCTATCAAAAAATGAGGAGATGAACAGAAACTTCCTCAGAGAAATACAATGACCAGAAGGCACATGAAAAAGTGCTCTTTATCACTAAACCAGGGAGATTCAAATCAAAACAATGATAATGAGACATCGTCTCATGCCACAGAGACTGACACACAAAAAGAACAACTAGTACATTCTTCAAAAAAGTAAAAATTGAGCTCCCATTTGACCCAGCAATACCAGTTATGGGAATATACTCTGGGTGCCCAAAACACACAGCAGAAACATCATCTGCACTTCGATGTTCATGGCAGCACTATTCACCTGATAATCTTTTATTACCTGTATTGCAAATCATAAAGGAGGGGGGAGGGGGAGGGGGAGGGAGAGGGAGGGCGGAAGCGAGAGAAAGAGAGTATATACCCCTGGAAATACACTCTTTTCTTTTTTTTTTTTTGGAAATACACTCTTGTGGCCCAAAAATACAATGTGGAAAAGCCATCCGCACTCCTATGTTCACTACAGCACTATTCACAACAGCCAGAATCTGGAAACAACCCAAGTGCTCAAGAACAGATGACTGGATAAAGAAACATGGTATATCTACACAATGGAATACTATACAGCTGTTAGAAAAAATGAAGTTATGAAATTTGCTTATACAAGGATGGACATGGAGAATATGATAAAACTGAGTGCTGGAAGGAGGTAAAGTGATAAAATGACAACTTTTTACCACCTGTATTGGAGAGCTAAGGAGGGGGGAGAAGAGGAGAAAAAAGGAGGGAGGGAAGAAGAAAGGAGGGAGGGGAATTAGCTGCCATAGAGGCAGACTGCAGAGGTAGGCAGGCAGAAAGGAAACGAGTGACACTGCTGGGAAATGTGCACTGGTGAAGAAGAGGTGGGTGTTGGAATATTAGATGACGGAGACTCACCTCTGCACTCCAACTACTCTTAATATTCCACCAATTAAGACTGTGTCTCCATTGGTTCACTATTATTCCCAGTGCATTTCGGTTACCCATAAGAATATAAAATCGATTCCATTTCTAGTTTTGTCTTAACAACTTAATAATCAACTTTTTAAATTTTTTTTTCTTTTTGGGTCACACCCGACGTGTGACCCAACACATTTTCATTAGATTTTCTTTTTTTCTTTCCTTTTTTTCGTTTTTGGGCCACACCTAGTGGTGCTCAGGTAACCGTCTTGAGGTGCCAGGGACCAAACTTGAATCTGGCACATGCAAAATCAGAGCTGAACCCACTGTACTATCTCTCCAATTTCTTTTTTCATTCTCTCCAATTCTTGATTTCTAAAGAAAAATAAAAATCGTAGCTACTACCAGTGTGGAGGAGCTCTCCAATCGCCCCCCACCCTCGGTCTGGGGCTCTGAAGCTCCCAGTCCCACCTTGCGGCTCTCAGTCACCTCCCCGCGCTGCCCTGACCCCCTCCTCTTGCTCAGGTTGTTGGGGGTGTGGTCTCAAAAGGGGGCATGGCCTCCTTCTGGAGTGGCCACAGTTACTTCTCCCATTCCATGTATTGTGCTTTGGCCACAATTGATATAATCTATTCCTCTGAAGAATACCCTGGTCATCTTAGTCACTATATGTTAATAGTCAACTAGCCTATCCTATCCTAATTTCACAAAAACTGTCAGTGCACATAAAGTCCTTTATAAAAAGATTATAGCCCCATGTCTTCAATTGAGGCCCCTCGCAACCTAAGGAAGAGCGCCTGACAGTAAAGCCCATAACAACTTGAAGAAACAGCAAAAATCCCCACCACCAGGAGAGATGGAAGAGAGGATCTCAGAAACCTCAACAGGGACTTCCCAGAAATAAAACCTCCTCTCAGATAAAGAATTCAGAGAGGAAATCGTGAAGATGGTTGACGAACTCAAAGCAACTATGGAACGAACATCCAACAAATTAAGGGAGGATATGGATGCATCAGTGGAACGGTCCACCAAGATAATCCAGGAAGAAATAAGAGCAGAAATTTCAAAGCTACGAACAGAAGTGACACAACTAAAAGAATCGGTAGATGAAATAAAAATTATATTTTTTTTTATTAGGAGCCCTCAAGAGTAGAATGACTACAGCTGAAGACAAGAATCAGTGAGCTTGAGGACGAGCTGCAGAAAGCATATAGGCAACAACAAATAATGGCAAAAGACCTCAAAATGGCTCTAGAGCGAATTAGAGTCCTAGGGGATGACCTCAAGAGAAACAACATAAGTATCAGTGGAGTACCAGAAGTACAGGGAACCAGTTCTAATGCAAAAAACACAACTAAAAACATCATTGCTAAGAAATTACCAGAGCTAGAGAATTCGGACATCCAGATCCAAGGAGTCCGAAGGGTGCCAGCTAAAAGGGACCAAAATAAAAAAATCCCCAAGGCACATCATAATCAGAATGATGGATGCCGTGGAGACACAATACTGCAAGCAGCAAGATCAAAGAAGGAAATCATACACAAAGGAGCACACCTTAGATTCACAACAGACTTATCAGAAGATGGGATATAGTGAAAAAACTTAATGAAATGAACATCTCACCAAGAATACTTTACCCGGCTAAACTCTCAGTTAAACTTGAAGGAACCATACACTATTTCACAAAGAAGCAACAGCTCAGAAACTTCATAGACTCAAGACCAAACTTAAAAGAAGGACTAAAAGGGCTACTATAAGACAAGGAAAAAACCTACAAGAACAACAAACCCTACAGAAAAATGGCACAAAACCCCATGACAATAATTGCTGCTAATGTAGACGGTCTAAATACACCAATCAAGAGGCAAAGAGTGGCAAAATGGATTCGGAAACTAAACCCAACTTTCTGCTGTCTACAAAAAACACATCTGAATAGTCAGAACAAACACAGACTCAAAATCAAAGGATGGAAAACAATCCTGCAAGCAAACAACTCCCTCAAAAAAGCGGGGGTGGCCATACTAGTATCAAAATAGATTTCAGGCTGAAAAAGATCAGAAGGGACAGCGAAGGTCATTTTCTATTCATCAAGGGATATGTATAACAGGAAGAAATCGCACTCTTAAACGTATACGTACCAGATGAACGACCAGCTAAATACTTAAAAGAACTCCTAACAGAATTTAAAGAGGACATAACTAGCACCACGATAGTAGTTGGAGATTTCAACACTGCCTTACCACCTCTGGATAGATCGACAAGAACAACACTCAGCAAGGAAACAATGGCTCTGAAGGAAGAAATGGAAGAGACAGGGCTAATAGACCTATACAGGGCTATACACCCCAAAAAGAAAGAATACACATTCTTTTCCAGCGCACATAGATCATTTTCCAAAATAGACCACGTTCTGGGTCACAAATTATACCTTAATAGAATCGGGAAGATAGAAATTGTATCAACTATCTTCTCAGACCATGATGCACTGAAGATGGAAGTTAATCACGCACAGACGCAGAGAACCAAATCAAACACCTGGAAATTAAACAACTCACTATTGAACAATGAGTGGGTCACGAAGGAAATCAAGGAAGAAATAAAAAAGTACCTCAAAACAAATGAGAATGAAGACACAACCTACCAAAACCTATGGGACGCAGCTAAAGCCGTGTTAAGGGGAAAATTTATAGCTCTGCAAGCTTTCCTCAGGAAGGAAGAAAGGGCCTATTTAGATAGCTTGACTACGCAGCTCAAGATCTTAGAAGAGGACCAGCAAAAGGAACCCAAACCAGATCGAAGGAAAGAAATAATAAAACTTAGAGCAGAAATTAATGATATAGAAACCCGGAAAACAATCCGAAAGATCAATGAAACAAAGAGCTGGTTCTTTGAGAAAATAAGTAAGATCGATAAACCGCTAGTAAGACTCACAAAGAAAGAGAGAAAACTCTAATAAACTGAATCAGAAATGAAAAGGGGGACATCACAACAGAAACCAAGGAGATTCAAAAGATCATCAGAGACTACTTTGAAAGTCTGTATGCCACAAAACAAGAGAAGCTAAAAGAAATGGACCAATTCCTTGATTCCTACAATCTCCCAAGACTGAACCAAGAAGACTTGAAATACCTGAATAGGCCCATAAATATCAAGGAAATCGAAACTGTAATCAAAAGTCTCCCCAAAAACAAAAGCCCAGGTCCAGATGGATTCACTGGCGAATTCTTCCAAACATTTAAAGAAGACTTGTTGCCAGTTCTCCTCAAGCTTTTCCAGGAAATTGAAAAGACAGGAACCCTTCCGAACAGTTTCTACGAGGCACATATCTCCCTAATACCAAAAGCAAACAAAGACACCACTAACAAAGAAAACTATAGACCAATATCCCTGATGAACACCGATGCGAAGATCCTCAACAAAATACTAGCAAATAGAATCCAACAACTCATCAAAAAGATCATACACCATGACCAAGTGGGATTCATCCCGGGGATGCAAGGATGGTTTAACATTCGGAAATCAATCAACATAATCCATCATATCAACAAAAGTAAAGATAAAAACCATATGATCATATCAATAGATGCAGAGAAAGCATTTGACAATATCCAACACCCATTCGTGATAAAAATTCTCACCAAAATGGGTTTTGGAGGAACTTTCCTCAAGATAGTCAAAGCCATCTACCACGAACCTATGGCAAACATTATCATCAATGGAGAAAAACTAAGGGCCTTTCCTCTAAGATTGGGGACAAGACAAGGATGCCCACTCTCACCATTTCTCTTCAATATAGTACTGGAAGTACTAGCAATAGCCATTAGGCAAGAAAAAGATATTAAGGGCATTCAGATAGGAAAGGAAGATATCAAACTCTCACTATTCGCAGACGATATGATACTATATCTAGAAAAGCCTAAAAGCTCTAGTAAGAAACTCTTAGAAACAATTGACCTGTACAGTAAAGTCGCAGGCTATAAAATCAATACCCAAAAATCCATGGCCTTCCTATATGCAAACAATGAGACAGAGGAAAGGGTCATGAAAAAAGCAATCCCGTTCACAATCGTGCCCCAGAAAATAAAATACCTTGGAATCAGCTTAACTAAAGAAGTAAAGGACCTCTACAAAGAAAACTATAAAACTCTACTCCATGAAATAAAAGAGGACACGAGGAAATGGAAACATATTCCCTGCTCATGGATAGGGAGAATAAACATTGTCAAAATGGCAATACTCCCAAAGCATTATAAAGATTTAACGCGATCCCTATAAGGATACCCATGACATTCTTCAAAGAAATTGATCAAGCAATCCTGAAATTCATATGGAACAATAAACGCCCACAGATAGCTAAAACAATTCTTGGGAAAAAGATGATGGGAGGCATCACCCTTCCCAACCTTAAACCTTACTACAATGCAGTAACAATTAAAACAGCATGGTACTGGAACAAAGGCAGAGCCGCAGACAAATGGAACAGAGCAGAATATCACTACACGCAACCCCAAATGTATGACCATCTAATCTTTGATAAGGGGGCAAGAAATATGAAGTGGAGCAAGGAAAGCCTCTTCAACAAATGGTGCTGGCATAACTGGACAACCACATGCAAAAGAATGGGCTTAGACCTTAACCTGACACCATGCACAAAAATCAGATCAAAATGGGTTAAAGACCTCAACATAAGACCACAATCCATAAGGTACATCGAATACAAGATCGGCAAAACCCTCCACGGTATTGAAGATAAAGGTATCTTCAAAGATGACATGGAACTAAGCAATCAAGTAGAAACAGAGATAAACAAATGGAACTATATTAAACTAAAAAGCTTCTGCAGTACAAAAGACACAGTGACCAGAATACAAAGGCAATCTACAGAATGGGAAAGGATATTTACCCAATACCCATCCGATAAAGGGTTGATATCAAGGGTATATAAAGCACTGGTTGAACTCTACAAGAAGAAAACTTCTAACCCCATCAGAAAATGGGCCGAAGAAATGAACAGAAACTTTTCCAAGGAAGAGATATGAATGGCCAAAAGGCACATGAAAAAATGCTCTGCATCACTAATCATCAGGGAGATGCAAATCAAAACAATCATGAGATACCACCTCACATGACAGAGAATGGCACACATCCAAAAGAACAAAAGCAACCACTGTTGGAGAGGATGTGGGGAGAAAGGGACCCTTCTACACTGCTGGTGGAAATTCCGACTGGTCCAGCCCCTTTGGAAAACAATATGGACAATTCTCAAAAAATTAGAAATTGAGCTTCTATTTGATCCAGCAATACCACTTCTGGGAGTATATCCTGGAGAAACAAAAAAGTATAGTCAAAATGACATCTGCACTTATATGTTCATCGCAGCACTGTTTATAATAGCCAGAATCTGGAAAAAACCCGAGTGCCCGAGAAGAGATGACTGGTTAAAGAAACTTTGGTACATCTATACAATGGAATACTATGCAGCTGTTAGAAAAGATGAAGTCATGATCTTTGCCTATAAGTGCATCAACATGGAAAGTTTCATGCTAAGTGAAATGAGCCAGAAAGAGAGGGACAGACATAGAAAGATTGCACTCATCTGTGGAATATAAAATTACAGAGTAGGAGACTAATACTCAAGAATAGTAGTAGTATATAATACCAGGAGGTTGGTTCCATAGCTTGGAAGGTGGCCTCACACGCTGTGGGAAAGTCATCCCAGATAGAGAAGGGAACACCAAGTAAAATCTCCTGCGTGGGAAGGGAGATGTGTGCTGAAAGTAGACTATAGAGACTGAACAGGATGACCACTCAATACCCCTATTGCAAACCACAATACCCAAAAGAAAAGAGAGACATCAAATTGGAATGCCCTGCCACAGAGGCAGGGCGAGGGGGGCATGGGATTGGGGGAGTGGGAGGGATACTGGGTTCATTGGTGGTGGAGAATGGACACTGGTGGAGTGATGGGCTCTCAAACATTGCATGAGGGAAAAACAAGCACGAAAAGGTGTGAATCTGTAACTGTACCCTCACTGTGACTCACTAATTAAAAATAAATAAATAAATAAATAAAAAACATAGCTACTATACCCTCTGGACTGGAGCAATGGCACAGCAGGTAGGGTATTTGTCTTGCATGCGGCCGACCCAGGTTCGATTCCTTTGTCCCTCTTGGAGAGCCCAGCAAGCTATCGAGAGTATCCAGCCCACAGGGCAGAGCCTGGTAAGCTCCCTGTGGCGTATTCAATATGTCCAAAACAGTAAGTCTCAAAATGGAGATGTTACTGGTGCCCGCTTGAGCATATCGATGAACAACAGGATGACAGTGCTACAGTGCTAACTAAACCCTCAATCGTTTTCATCTTATAAGCTGCATCTTCCCTCTCCTAGGTATTTCATTTTTTCTTTTGTTTCCCTACAAGGACCAGTCACAGCAGTGTAACCCTAATTCAATCTCTGACACCGAACATGGTCCCCTGAGCACTGTCAAGGGTCACTCCTGGGCACCATTGAGGCAGCGCAAAAAACAAGTAAGATGAAAAAACGTATTTTTTATTTCTACCATTTCAAGGACAGTTAGGGCAGAGAAGGGACCACTATTGACAACGATAGTTGGAAATGATCACTCTGTATTTTTTTTTTTTTTTTGCTTTTTGGGTTACTCCTGGCTCTTCACTCAGGATTTACTCCTGGTGGTGCTCAGGGGATCATATGGGATGCTGGGAATCGAATCAGGGTTGTCTGCTTGCAAGGCAAATGCTCTACCCGCTGTGCTATCGCTCCAGCCTGGAAATGATCACGCTGGAAAAGAATTGAGTGCTGAAAGTAGGCAAAGGAATATATATAACCTTCTGATACCTGTACTGTAAACCACAATGCCCAAAAAAGGGGGTGAAGGGTGATAGAGAGAGGGAGGAGAGTGAGAAAGGAGAGGGAGAGAGGGAAAAAGAGGGAGAGGGAGGGAGGGAAAGGGAGGGAAAGGGAGAAAGAGAGAGAGAGAGGGAGAGGAGACAGAGGGAGAGTAAGAGGAAGAGAGGGAGGGAGAAAGAGGGAGAAGAGAAAGGGAGGAAAGGGGAGAAAAAGGGCGAGGGAGAGAAATGCCTGCCACAGAGGCAGACTAGGGATGGGGGTGGGGGTTGAAGGAGGGATGCTGGGTACTCTGGAGAAGAGGAGAGTGTTAGAACACTATATGACCCAATCATGAACAACTTTTTATCTTTGTAGTGAAGTAACTCACTGTGGTTTAGAAAAAAAGAAAGTAAAGGTAAAAATAAATCTTTCTTAGGTACTGGAGCAATAGCCCAGCAGCGCAGCACGTTTGCCTTGCAGTTGGCTGGCAGGGATCTAATCCCTGGTATCCCAAATGGTCCCCCAAGCACTGCCAGGAATAATTCCGAGTGCAGAGCCAATAGTAATCCCTTAGCACCTCCAGGTGTGGTCCAAAACCAACAACATATTATTTCTTAGTGAATGACCAAGAAATAGGCATTTATTTTGCCAGAGCTTTAAGCACTGCTTACCTATAATATCATTTCTCATTTCTTCAGTAATTGGTATTGGTTTAGCAGCATCTGGAGATATATATTTGGTAAAAGTATTCACTGCATCTTGCTCTATACCTGCAAGAAAAGGATAAGGCAACTTCAAAAATCAAAACAAAACTTCAAACCATTAATGGACTATATTTATGAACTGCAGAGCTCTATTTGCTATATGCCAAAGCATACATACACATAACAAAAACATAAAAACACAATTACTTAAATTTTATTACATGTATAATAAAATTAATTCATCATTATAAAACAGGTCTCCATCACAATATTGCACGTTCACTATTTTGTGGCACAAAGAAGTCATATGTGAATTTCCCTACCAGCTAACAAGTTAACCGAAATTATTTATATGTAAATATCTATAAATATTTATATGTAAATATCTTGAGTGCACCCTTGAGAACATAAAGTGACGACTGGATTAGGAAGGAATGGGAGTGAAGATAGATGGTCGGCAACACCTCCGCTTCGCTGATGACACTGTTCTCATTAACACCAAACATTAGCCAATCGGCACGAATGCTGGCCAACTTCAACCACGAGAGTGGAAAGGTCGGATCGCAGCTGAATCTCAACAAAACGATGCTCATGAAAAACGAACTAGTCCCTGAAGCTCCATTTGCTCTCAATGGAACGAACATCTCCGAATGCAGCAGCTATGTTTACCTGGGTCAAGAAATCAACATGAGGAATGACTTGGTGCCAGAACTGCGCAGGAGGAAGAGAGCAGCGTGGAATGCATTCAAGAGTGTCGAAGAAGTGGTTAAGAGGATGAAGAACCTCTGACTCCGGGCACATCTTTTCGATTCCACTGGTCTTCCTGCACTAACACACACCTCAGAGACCTGGGCCCTACACAAACAGGATGACAACGCTATTCGAGTATCCCAAAGAGGAATCGAAAGAACTATGCTATGAGTAACATATCTCACTCAAGTGAGAGAAGGAATCCGGAGCTCTGACCTCCGTTGACGGTCAAGAATCAGGGACGCTGTCTCATTTTCTAAGGCATCAAAAATCAGATGGGCCGGTCACGTAATGCGATTCAGAGACGACTGCTGGACTAGAGCTGTTACCGAGTGGATTCCACAGGATGTTAGAAGACCTCGTGGCCGCCCACCAACTAGATGGTCAGATTTCTTCGTCAAATCCCTAAATGAATGATTTGAGGCTCTTCCTGTTCCTGGAGCAAGCAGGTATCATTGGGCTGCACTAGCATGCGACAGGGACAAATGGCATTGTTACTGGCGCCCGCTTGAGCAAATCAAAGATCAACGGGACGACAAGTGATACAAGTGACAAGTGAAGTATCTTCTCCAAAGTCCCACAATGGAGTATTTGCACAGCAATTGAACAAAGAAAGCTCAAAAACAATTTTATGAATTTACATTTATTTTTTAAATGATTTATTCCTGAATACATTCATTTGACTTTCTACAACCCCAGAAAGTTAAAACAATGAATCTCAACCTTTTTAGATTCAGGATTCTTTATAACCTCAAGATAATATTTTGAACTCTTAAGTTATGAGAATATTGTCTAGAGATAATCAAGTATTTTAAATTAAAAACACCTAGTGATTCTTTTACAGTTACTATCCTCCTAGAAGTTTGTTTTTTGTTTCCCAGGTCATACCCAGGGTGCTCAGGAACTGACCCGGTGGGCTCAGTGGTGCTGGGGATTGAGTCCAGGTCCCCTGCTCGCAAAGCCTGCACCCCGGCCCACTGTGCTCTTTCTCCAACCCAATCTTAATTTTTAATACAAGTTATTCTCTATAGAATTCTCTACAGAATAAGTTGTATTAAAAATAGAATACTTCCCATTTCCTACACACATTAAAATGACATGAACTCAAGGACAGAGATCTAATAAATCTATCTACTCCTCCATAGACATATTTAAGGAGAGACTGACACTGAGTTTCCTGGGAGTATGTGACAATAATAATTACAAGTTCAATTTGGTGCAAGAACCCAAATTTGGGCTGAAGAGATAGTACAATGGGTAAGATGCTTGTTTGGCACACAGCCAACCTCTATTCACTCCTTGGCAACCCATATGGTCCCCTGATCCACTGTCAGGTGTTATCGTGAACACAGAGCCACGAGTAATTCCTGCAACCAGATGTGGCATAAAACAGAAAGGAACCCCAAATTTCCCACTACTGCCTTTGTACCATCTTTACAAATTTAACAACAGTCAAGTAGAATCTTATAATTGTTATGAAATTTTTTTTGATCACACAGAACCCCTTGAAAAAGTCTTAGGAACATCCCACAGGGTGTAGACCATAATTTGAGAAGCCTGGATTGAAATATATTGTTATCCCTACTTTACAGAACAGCAGAGCCTGGCAAGGATATCGTGGTGTCTTCGATATGCCATACACAGTAACTACAAGTCTCACAATTGAGATGTTACTGGTACCTGCTCGAGCAAATCGATGAACAGTGCTACTTTACAGAAAGCTTATGTACAAAAATTCAAAATTATTTATTTGCATCAAAGTGTCAGGGAGAGAGACAAGGTTCAAGCAGTAACACTATACAGTTTTATATACAACTGAAGTTGTTGCCAGCTTCAAATAGATTTTTATAACCAGTGTTTCCCAAAGCAAGTGATAATGCTCCCAGTGGCTTGGGCCACTGGAATAATTCAGGGGGCTGGTAGTAGCTTTTGTTGAAATTAGGGGGTTGTATTCAGCTGGCTTAAAGAAAATAGATTTCTGGGGCAGGAAAAACAGTTCAGTAGGTAAGGCACTTGTCTTGCATGTGGCCAACCCAGTTTGTTACCCCACATCCTGTATGTTCCCCAAACATTCCAGGAGCAAGCCCTGAGCACAACAGAGTGTGGACCCAAAACAAAGGAGGGGTAGGGAGAAGCAAGGAGAAGGAGGAACAAAAATGAGTAAGGAATTAAGTGTACATCTTATGTAACAACAAACACAAGAGACAGCAACAGCAGAAAGGATAAAAAGAATGCCTAAAATAAGTAAAAAAAAAAAAACTAAAAAGAAATGGCAATAATACATCCCATCAACAATTAGTATTTAATAGATTAAAAAATTAATAAGCAAAACCCCATTACATACTGTTTACAAAGGAGTAGACTAAAATTTAAGGGCACAGTGTGTAAGCAAAGGTAAGGAACTGAAGATATTCCATGTAAATAGTAGCCAAAAGAGGAAGCAGGGCATGACTATGTAAATCACAAAAATAAAAACAATCCTCAAGATCTTCTAGCTAAAGCTACTCTGAGAAAGTAGCACAAAGCTGAATGTATCATGCTTTCTGATTCCTACATATGCCATAAAGACACTAACCAAAGTTAGGGAGACAGAACACAGGGTCGGGGCATACGCTTTGCATGATCAGTATCCCCATTCGTCCTCAGCAACACATGCCCCCCTAAGGACCACCAGGTGTATCACCAGCACCACAGGGCCTGAGTAGCTAGCTGTGCCATCTTTGGGTCCAATCATTCAATCACCCAGCCCAGTCGGGTAAGTGATTTCCCAGGATCCTGAGCATTGCTTGGGAGGCCTCCTCCACTCACAGATATCTAGTGCAATGGTACAGAATATAGGCCCAGAAACATACCCTCTTATATATGGTTAAGTCTGTGACAAGAGTGCCAAGATAACACAACGGAGAAATGTAACATCTTCAACAAAGTACGCTGAGAAAAGTGGGCATCCTCAAGCAACTAAAATTAGGGTCATAGTAAGTATTTGGGGCCAAGGATGCAGTTCTAGTCATCAAATACATGCTCTGTATGGGCAAAGTTCTACATTCGGTCCCAGGCCCTGCAGGCCTCTTCCCCACCAACACCATTGGGTGTGGCCACCCAAAACAGAGAAAGTATTTTACAAAGCCAAGACTAAAACCAAGTTTCATGCCTTATACTTTACCACTAAGCCCACCCCCAGTTCCAACCATTTCTTTCTTTCTTTTTATTTTTTTGAGGAGTGATTTATGGGGCCTGAGGATAATATAGGGTATGCTAAACCACATCAAATATGGTCCACAAGCACCACCAATGAGCACAGAGCCAAGAGTAAGCCCTGAGTACCAGAGGGTGTGGCCCCACCACAGCCTCCCCAAATGGAGGACATGCACTTCTATTTCATTCACAAGGTCAAGATAAGGAAGCAAACAATATCTGGTGTGTGTGTGTATACACACACAAACACAGAGAAATATTGTTCAGCTATTTAAAAATAAGGAAATCCTGGATGAACTAGAAACATTATACTGAGATAAGAGAAATAAGTTATGACAACAAATATTTTACAATTCCACTTATATAACACATTTAAAGTACTTAAACTCCAGCAGCAGGAAATAGAATGTGGGTTCGGGGATCGATGGAGAACTGCTGTTAGCAAGTATGAACTATCCGCCCATACAAATTCTATTCTTTCAACAGACATTTACTATATAACTACTATGGGTTAAAACCTCAATGGCTTTGCCCAAAATGTCAATCAAAATGCCTAAAAATCAGAAGCTTGGGTCGTTCCTGAATTTTGGCTTTTCCAACACTAAAAACAGCTGCAAGGGCCCTGGATGAAGCACAGTGGAAGGGTGCCTGCCTTCTATTCTGGAGGCTGCCCTTGGGACACCCAGCTGTTACAACCCCCTATGCCACAATAAGTATGACATCCTGCACTGCAACCAAGAGGATGTCAACCAAGTGTGTAACCCCTGGACATCGCAACAACAAAAGGGAAAAGAAGGAAAAGATAAAGTGAAAGTTAGAATAAAAACTTAAGGACTGGGATAGGGCTCAGTGGAAGATGTCTGCCTCACCTATGTGAGATCCTAAGTGTGAATCTCAGCACAATAATAATAATAATAAAAAAAAAAATCAACCGCCAAACCCAGACAATACCCTCAAATAAAATTCGAAATCTATTTTATTTCAAAAACATACTTCATTTGGAACCAGAAATTTGGTGTTTGAGACCACAGAGATAGTACAGCGTAGTAAAGCAGGCAGGGCCCTTGCCAACCTATGTTTGATCCCCAGCATCCCATATGGTTCCCTGAGCACCACCACGAGTGATCCTGTAGCACAGACAGATCCCAATCCCACCCAAACACACACACACACACACACACACACACACACACACACACACACGCATGCATGCCAGAAAACTTGGTTTTTCATTTATGTTACACATTTAAGAAAAAGGACCAAAAGTACAGCAGGTAGGGCGTTTGCCTCGCACGTGGCCGAGCCCTGTTCGATCCCCAGCATATGGAAATATGGTCCCCTGAGCCAAGAGTTAATTAACTTAATTTAATCAAGTTAATTAATTAATTAATTAACCGCCAGGAGTTAATTCCTGAGTACTGAGCCAGGAGTAACCAGCCCCTAAGCGTCACTGGGTGTGACAGAAAAAGAAAAAAAGAAAAAGAAAAAGAAAAAGGACTCAGGAGATAGTCTGAAGAGTTGGAGCACCTGCCTGCATGCAGAGGCCCAGAACAGCACAGGCTCTCAGGACCACCAAGAGAACCTGGGTCAAACAGCAGCAGGATTAATATAGACAAAAGTGGTTTCTAGGCCCTGGAACATTGCCTGGGAGACCCCTGACCAAAATATAATAAAATCACTAACAGAAAAAGAGAAATAAATTGAAAATAGTCAGGAAAGAAACCTACATAACAGAAAACCCGTGAAATTAAAAAGATAAATATCAACTAATGGAATCCAGACCAGGGCAACAGCTCAAAGGGCTGCATCTCAGGTCTGATCCCAGCCCTCCCCAGTCCTGCAAGCACTATGTCAGGTAGAACCCCCAAACAAAAATCAATTGACATCAAATGCTGCTTCTTTGGAACAAAATAAACTCCTATACTGAAAAAAAGACACAATCACCAACATTAGGAATGAGAGCCCATCTATACAAAACAAAAATTAAAAAAAAAAAGAAATGGCTTAATTACATGCCCATAAATTTGACAATTCCATGAGCCAACCATTTCTTGAAAGCCACTGACTTACGAATGAACAGAGGCTGACGAGACAGTAGAGAAGATACCAGCCTTGCACACAGCCAGTTTGGGCTAGATCCCCAGCAACAAACATCTTCAGAACAAAAATACCAATTCCACATGATCTTTTCCAGAAATGTGAAACCAGTCTTCCCAACTTATTTTAAGGGGGCAGCAAAACTGACCTCCAACCAAACACAGAGGCAGTGGGTAGGGCATTTGCTTTACATTGCAGAGGTCCCCCAACCACCACCAGGGAATAAATATACCTACCCTCTTCCCCCAAAAGGCCACAGACAGTGTATGAAAACAACAAATATGTATCATAAAAACAAATGCAAACATGTTAAACAAAAGAAAATCAAACCCAGACCTGTATTAAGAATATAACATGAGGGTATCTACACCATCAGTTGTAACCCCTCCCCCCACAAAAAAAAGAACATCTATTCTCACTACTCCTTATTTATTTGATTTTTGGCCATACTTGGCCATGTTCGGGGGACATATATGGTGTGGGGATTGAATCTGAATGGCTGCATTAAAGCCAAGTGCCCTGTCACTATATTATCACTCTAGCCCCCATTCTCACTAATCTTAATCAACATGGTATTGGAAATCCAAGCTAGTGCAATGGAAAAGGCGTTAGGTTCTATCCTTGGCACCCCTTCCAGCCCTGTAAATAATAACTTACTCAATAGTGGAGTAGATCAATCTTTAAAGTAGAAGATCAATAAATTAACAGATAGTGACAGAGAAATCATCAATGATCAAAAAAAGGCCATCTACTGTAGGAGTCCAACTATATGTTAGTTAATACATAAAAGGAGATCATTGGTTGCTGGGAATTAGGAAATAAGAGATGAAAATAGAGCACTGAGGATTTTTAGAGCAGTGAAAATACTCTGTATTAGTATCACAATGATGGATACATAGTATCATTCATTACTAAATTACAAAACATACAACATTAAATGAACCATAACAAACTGAATTTTTGCTGATTATGATGTATCAAGGGAGGCTCAATTGTAAAAAAATGTACCACTGGGGCCAGAGCTATAGCATCGTGTAGGGAGCTTGTCTTGCACACGGCTAACCCAGGTTCGATCCCCAGCATCCTCTATGGTCCCCTAAGGACCACCAAGAGTAACTCCTGAGTGCAGAACCAAGAATAATCCTAAACATTATTGGGTGTAACTCCAAATCAAACAAAGGAACATTTTTTAAAATGTACCACTCTGTTGGAAATGTTGACACATGTGTGGGGCAGAAAGGACCCAGGAAATACTAAAATTTTTATACCTCTCATCTATTTTGTTATGAACATAAGAGTGCTCTTTAAAAAAAAAATAAAAATTAGGTGTGGAGGAGGAGGGACCCAGAGAGATCAGATTATGGTTTAAGACACTCACATGTGGCTGACCTTGGCTGGAATTCCTGACACCATATATGGTTCCTTGAGCATCACCAGAAGTTACCCCTTAGCACTGCCAGGTGTGGCCTACCAACATTTCCCACACCCCTCATCCCAAAACCCCAAGTTTTACACACACAAACATTAAATGGAAAAGTTTTTTTTTCTATGCCATAGAGCATGTGGGTCTCATGCATGCAAAACATGCACTCTACCATTGAGCTACATTCTTGGGCCCCCAAAATTAAATCTTCATAGAAAAAAGAGCGAACAAGAAAAGAGTGTCACTTAGCTCTTAAAGAAAAAAGGTAAATAAAAGAGAAAAGAAAAAAAACATGAGGCTGTCTATTCAGGATTCTAGAAGGTTCTAGAAAACAAGAATATAATTTTCAAATGAGAAGGCATTAGAGTAAGAAATTAGCATAACTTCACACAATCAGAAAAGAAAAAAAAGACACCACTGTCAAAAATGCCTGGATTTTACCTCCACACTCACTGTAGACCAAGTTACTTTACTACCCCATTTCCTATGCACAAAACAGGGTAAGGAAGACTTACTTATAATGTGTTGTATAAAATGAAATTCAAGAATAGTACTTAGCAGAAAACTCAATACATTTCAAGTATGGCAAATAAGTTAAAATTTTTCTTCTGAGGGGCTGGAGCAATAGCACAGCAGGTAGGGCGTTTGCCTTGCACACGGCTGACCCAAGTTCAATTCCCAGCATCACATATGGTCCCCCGAGCACCGCCAGAGGTAATTCCTGAGTGCAGAGCCAGGAGTAACCCCTGTGCATTGCCAAGTGTGACTCAAAAAGGGGGGGTGGGGGGGAAAAGACAAGTTAAAATTTTTCTTCTGAGAATTACAGCAAAGTATTAATAAAATTAAGAGGCTGAATGGATTCAGAATAATGGTCTAATTTTAAAAAGGGAGGGACAAGGACTAACACAAGAATTTTCATGTATTTTTTGCACTTCTGGAGACAGAACTCAGGTCTGTGCAGACAAGTCATGCTGAGCCTCAACCCTAGTCCTTACCTGTTCATTTGTGAATTCAGCTAATTTATTGCCTTAGAGATTTCAAGAATTCAATACTCGTTCTGTTTCTTTTTCATACTGATTCTATTTCAGAGCACTTTCCAACCCCCCACCTTTTTTTGCCTTTTGGGTCACCCAGCAATGCTCAGGGGTTACTCCTGGCTCTGCATTCAGGAATTACTCCTTGTCGTGTTCAGGGGACCATATGGGATGTTGGGGATCGAACCTGGGTTGCTGCGTGTAAGTGCTACCCGCCGTGCTATCACTCTGGCCCACAACTTCTTAATTTGAAAGTGGGTGTGTGAAAAAACAATCTATTCCATTCCCTTTGTATCCCCATGTCAAGTGACCAAAAAACAACAACAACAATGAAACAGCAAAGGGACACAAGTATACTTACTTTTCATTAATTTTCCTGATAATTCCTTTAGTGGCGAACAAGGACTATTCCTACTGGCTACTGCAAGTCTAGAGGAGGGTTCTTGGGTTTCAATGGAAACTTGATCAGTTACTGTTCTGGACATTTCAAGATGGAGAGAATGTGTACTATCCCATTCGTGGGAAAGTAAGTGATTCTGGGCGTTGCTAGTTCTACTACTCAGGTCAGTTTCTTCTGACTGTGTTATCAGCAACTGCGCTGAGCTAGAGTCCTCCAATCTCCTGCCAAGAGACTCCGTTGCAAAAGTTAGTGCAGTTTCATGCTTCAGAGATGGAGACACAGGCTCAGCCAAAGAGCTCTGCTTCACTGTGTTCAGACTGTATGCTCTTATTCGGGACCAAGTTGTAGTGTGGAAACTTTCAGCTTCTAACCAAAATTTAACCATATGCTCCATTCTCCGATGTTCCATGAATTGAATGAAATAAGGGAGAACAACAGTGTCATGTAACACTTGCTCAAGAGTCTTTGAAAGACTTGATTTGGTCTCTTGTGTCTGGTAGTCCAGACAAGATCTGCCTAGAAGAAGTAAAAGAATTAGCAGTTCAGTAACAAATTAAGACTGTCAGATTAAATATACAAACACATATATACATATATACACACACACACAAACACACACAAAGATTAATGCTAAGTTTAGCATCCATGGTACCAATGATCTCTTTTAAAATGTTTACTTACCAACAATTTAATGAATAGACAAACAAGAAGAAACACTATGATTTTGGTCTCTAAAATTTGTAAACTTTTGTTACTCAATCCTCCCATGTCTTTTGATGGTAATTCAAACAAAAGTTTTTTGGGGGGCTGGGGATGAGAAGAGAGAACCTCCCAAGTGGTGTTCAGGGGACTTAAGTAATAATTAACCAGATGCAGATTCAGTGAGCAGGATTAAGGGTATGGTGCTGTTCAGGACCTGTGGTTTCAAGAACCACTAGCCCCCAACTCCCCCCAGCCCTAGCTCCAGTGCTTGTGGCCATCCAGGGTCACACCCAGTGGTGCTCTGGAGGCCATACGACATCAGGAATCAAACAAGGCATGTGTTCTAACTATGAAACAATAATAATAATAATCCACTGATGGAGTGTTTTTGTTTCTGGACTATACCCAGCAGTAGCCAGGCTTCTTCCTGGCTCTGTGCCTTCTAGCAGGGCTCAGGGGACCATATGGGGTGCTGGGTCGGCCATGTACAAGGCAAGTACCATTCCTGCTGTGCTCCTGATCTGCCCCACTTGCATCAGGCACTGAGGAAAGAACAAAGGGGCAACTAGGAAACAAGCTGTAGAGCTGGGTTTGGTCAGCAGCAGTGTCTGACCTCCTGACCACCAGCAGGTTTGGAGCCCAGTGGCCTACAAGCACAGCCAGGGTGACACTGGTGGTCCCTGAGAAGTGCCAGACCCAAGCATAAGGCTGGGAGTGGGCCCTGGGCCCCCAAGCACAGTTTGGAGAAGACCCCTATAAAAATGGTGGGTGGATCCCCAGAAACCCTTATTGGGTCCCTGAGCCCCAACAAGAGTGATCCCCGAGTGCAAAGTCAGGAGTAAGACCTGAGCACCACCCCATATAGCCCAAAAACCAATAATAAAAAACAAAATAATAAAATTAATAACTAGGGGGCCAGAGCAATAGTATAGCGGGTAGGGTGTTTGACTTGCACCTACCTGACCCAGGTTTGGTCCTCAGTACCCCATACTGTCCCCCAAGGCCTGCCAGGAGTGATCCACTGAGCACAGAGTCAAGAGTAAACCCTGAGTACTCCTAAGTGTGGTCCCAAAACAAATCAAACAGGGCCAGGAAGGAGGCTCAGTGGGAAGGTGTACAACTTGCATGCATGAGACCTGAATTTGATCCACAAATTCAGCTTTATCAAAAATTCCAGGAAAGTAAATGAATACAAGATAACACATTTGCTTATCAAACTGAATTTTTAAAAAAATAATAAGCACTCAAGGTCAGAGCAAACACTACCACTGATGATAAAAATGTAAACTATCAAAATCTTTTTATTTTTAAAAATTTTTATTGATTGAAGTTCTGTGATTTACAATACTTATTATTGTTGGCAGATTCCCATTCATCTAATTCTAACACCTCACCGGTGTACCCTCCTACTTCACCCATGGATCCCAATATCCCTCCCTTCAGCCCTCCCCCACCCTCAACTCAACTGTATGAATCAGTTCTTTCTTTTGCATTAGCAAAATCATTTTGGAAGAGTATGCAGTAACAAGATAACAAAACCTTATCAATCTGCATGATTCTCAATCTCAATCAAGATAACAAATGATGTTACAAATAACATCATTTACAGGTACTTATTCTAGGAAAAATCACAACTGTATGGATGCAGCTAAAAAGATGCTCCGGGAGTGCCAAGACATTGCTCCCCTAGTTAAGTGCATGTTTGGCATACCGGCCCTGGGCCTGCTTCCCTGTCACTGCCAGGACTAGCCTCCGAGCACAATGTAGGGAGCAGGGAGATCCTGAGTACTGCTGTGTGTGGCCCAGACTTAAAAAAAAAAAAATTCTATTGGAATTTAACAAAAAGGATACCACTTACCCAGGTCACCAAAATGAGCAGCCTCCATGTGGCTTGGTTGCTTCTTAAGCGTTGCTGTCCTGCTACTTGAAAAGGAATCCATGTTGGCAGAAATGGCATTGATTGCAACATGACTTGGTCCCGCAGCCTCCAGCAAGGCATGATTTTTCGTGCTTTTTTGTGGGGAAAGTACGGCTACAGAGGCTATAATTTTTTCAAAAATTGCAAAAATTAAGCACAATTTGATAATCTTAAAAACTGTTTCATAAAAGAACTGAGAAAACCTTGAAAATTAAAGCTTTAACAACTCTCAAACACAAAAAATACTTAGAGAAAAGATAAATCAACCAGCAGAAAATTGCAAAGAAATACCACATTACTATTTATAACTCTCAAAACACTGTTGTTCCCCCACACCCCCAGCAAAAGGAAGTTAAAAAAAATTCTCTGGGCTAGAAATATAGATCAAATTGCTGAGTGTAACACGGGGAGCTCTGGGTCTGAAGCTGAGATTCGAGCCTCAAGTCTGCACAGCTGTGACTCCCGAGTCAAGTTCAGAGTAGCCTTGAGCACTGCTGGATATGACCCCAAAACAAAAGAAAAACAAGAAGAAAAAAATCTTTCTCTGAAGATTAAAAAAAAAAAACGCTCTAAAGAAATGGATCCTTTTTATTTAGCCTTACTTTATCATCACTTTGAGAAAGAAAAAAAAACTAAAACTACAGAATAAAAGTTCTTGGAGTTCATATGAGTGTGACTGTGTGTGTGTGTGTGTGTGTGTGTGTGTGTGTGTAAATTGGGAAAATGTTCTTCAGAATACTTTATTTTGTGGCTGTGGGTTTTGCCAAGTGATGGAGTGCTTTTTTTTTCCTTTCAGTGCTCAGGGCTGAATCCCAGCAGTGCTCAGGGAACCATATGAGATGCTGTGGATAGAACCCAAGCACCTGCTGAACTATGACTCCAGCCCCAGAAGAGTGTTATCTTGCATACACTGCAAGCACGAGTCTTGGATTCAATCCTGGGCAGCCCTGGGGGTTGGGGGGGGGGGGGGAAAGGTTAGAATATCTGGGACTACAGGGGTGACACTAGCAGTACTCAGTGGTAATGGGGATCAAATCCAGGATTGGAAGCATGGAAAGCAAACTCCTGATACCATCATAACCACTATACAAAATCATGGCTTTGAGATAAAACAAAACAAAACACCTCCTAAAATTCAAAAAATATAGAACTGGGAAATTATACATATAGTGGTCAGAGAGCCTGTCTGATGAGTACATGGCCTGGGCTCCCTTCCTGGAACCACGCGGTACCCCAAGCATCACCGGTTACAGCCCTGGAGGTCTGTAGGGTGGCCCAGGGATCCCACCCCCAGCATGGAGCATAGGACTGGGGGGCCCCGTCCTAAACCAACCAACAGGTCGGCCAAGAACGGTTGGTAGCGCTCTGGACCTCTGAGCAGTTTGGAAGGACCCCCTTCCCCAACCACAGCACACAACAAAAACACAATTTAAATAGGGCCTGGTAGACATCACAAAACCTAGAGCCTATGTCTTGCATGTGGTAGCCCTGGATTTGAACCATGCACTGACCACATGGTTCTTCAAGCAACAATAATGGGATCCACCCCATCCAAATTTTTGAAGAAAAATTCACAAGTACATTTTCTTTTGTAGTATATATGTGTGTGTGTGTGTGTGTGATCATCTTTTTGATTTCTTAGCTGAAGGTTCCATGTATTGAAAGGCAATAATCAACTCAATTTTATTATAATACCCTCCCTATGAAATTTGTTACTACTGCTGAATTAAAACTGGATCAAAGATATCACTGAAAGGGCTAAAGCACACGCTTTACACGCACGAGGTTCAGGTTCCATCCCCGCACTGCTAGGAGTGATCCCTGAGCTCCAGAAGAGAGCTGGTGCAGTTCCTGAACATCACTAGGATGCGTCCCCAAACCCAGCAAACAGATTAGCCAATTAAAAAATAAAAGACTAGTCAATAAAAAAAGTCTACTGTATTCGTTCACACAAATACCAGCAGCTCTTACTAGCGATGTTTTAAAGGTGTTGGCTTAGGGTCAAAAATATAGCTCAATGCTAAAGCTCACATCAGCATGCATAAGGCATGGGTTCAATCCCTGGGACTGGAAAAGGGAGGTTCCCAAACTTACTTGGCCTACTTGTCCCCTTTCAGAAAGGCAAATTTATTCAGTGCTCCCCCTGGAATTCTATCTTCATTAAGCAAACCAAGCCCAAATCTCTGGAGGGAAGCTATGTGCCACGCTTTGGCAAACACTGGTTTAAGAGAGAGCACTATAGCAAAAAGGACAGAATCTACACAGGTCACAGAAACTATACAGCATTCCACATCCTCACGAAAAACAACTCACGATAAACAAGCTTTCATCTACTAGCACCACTGACTAATGATTTATAAATGCTCACAATCTTAAGCATATGGTTCTCAGACACAGAATCTAAGTAATATTTGGCAATAGTTCCTATAAAGAGCATGTAGTACTATAATTAAATCAACTATTCTTTTGAGATGCTACAGAAGCAGACAAAAGTGAAAATGTGCATACCTGTTTTCCAGGTATCTATAGTTATCAATCATTCAATAATATTTGGGATAATTACAATGGAGTTGTCTTCAAAGGACTTTTTCAATTTAGAAGTCTTGTTTGGTTTTTATTTTTTTTACAATAAATTGAAGACAAAACCATTTTAGCAAGTGCACAGGCAGCAGAACTAGATTCTTTACATAGCTAATACAACACAAACAACAGTGAGGCCAAGCCAGGGTGAGAGCCTGGCAGTCAGGGATGCATGCTTTGCATGCTCCAGTTCTGAGTTTGAATGCTGGGCCTCCCAAACACTGACCAGAGTACTGCTGGGTGGCCCAGGTGGTCCTAAACACCCAGGACTCAGGGAGGTCTGCATTGTTGGGCCATAGCATTGAACTGCTCAGCCCAGTTGGCCAAGTGTTATCGTATGTCTCCAGTATCTCTGATGGCCAGTACCTCTTGGGACCAACAAAATACTAAGGAAAAAGAAATAAATAAGAAGATTAGACATTAAGGAAATTGTTTTTTAATCAGATGTTTATGAAGACACAAATGCTATTCATTTTACATGGTTTCTTGCCTTCTCTACCACAATCAGCAGCTCCTTCATGTATTCCTTCTTGACTGCTCACCTTCCTTTGGTCTCCATGTTATTCACTGTTTTCTTTTTGTTCCTCCCTCTTACCTTTTACTACTAATTTATTTATTAAATGCTCACTGTTATCAGATAATCTCTTTCCATGACTACTGTTCTTCCTAAGGTTCTCTTTTTATTTTTCCTACTAGGGAGCACATTATCCAAGTCTTTAATTATTACTTGGACAGTATTTCTCAAATTTTCTTCATTTCCTCTTCTATCAATGATCCCTCTTAGAGCTTAGAAAGAGAAAAAAAACTAACAAAATTATGGCATATATGCACAATGGAATACTGCTCAGCTGTCAGATAAAATTTTGCAGTTCAGTGCAACTTAGATAGAAAAGGAGGGTATCATGCTAGGCAAAGGAAGTCAAAGGAGAAAAGACATTCAAATTACGAATGACCTCATCATATGTGGCATAGAAAGAAACATTAAGAGAACAAGGACCAGTCACAGCAGACCCCAACAACGAGTTGAGCTGGCTAAAAAAGATCCAAGATGTGAGCACAGTGAGGGGAGAGGACCTAGCAAGGGTAATCGTGGACGGAAGGAAGGATGTGTGCATTCTCGAGGTAGGGAGGTGGGATGTCACAAAACATAGGCCTGAAATGTAGTGTAAGTCCACTGTGCAGAAGTAAAAATAATTCAAGTTGGGGCAAGCAAGATAGTACAGTAAGCAGGATGCTTGCCTTGCATGCAGCCAACCCAGATTCTATCCCCAGCACCTTATTTGATCCCCCGAGGTGGCAAGGATTCCTGAATAAAGAGCCAGGAGTAATCTCTGAGCACCACTGGATGTGGCCCAGAAATAAACAAAAAATTAAAATAGAATAAAAACTAGGCAAAACAGATAAAAATACAAAAACAGACCTAAAACAGTGAGAGGAAAAGAACCACCAACTCTCACTAATTTCAGGGGAAAGTCTCGGGCACTCATTCCACAGCAGCTCCCAGGGCTTCCTCCATGCGAACAGAACTCTAGCAAAGCCACTCCTTGAGCTGGGCCTTGAGCCTGTACCTCCACTTTCCACTAGCATTTCACTTGTTTTGGGTCCATACCCAGCGGCACTCAGGGCTTACTCCTGGCTCTGTGGTCAGAGATTACTCCTGAAGGACTCAGGGGACCCCTGGGGTGCTGGGGATTGAACCCAGGCTGGGTACCTGCAAGGCAAGCGCACTCCCTGTTGTACAACCACTCTAACACCCGAACTGTTCACGTTCCTTACTTTGATTTTACCATCTCAAGTCAAATATACCCAAATATCAAACTTAATCACATTTCCCTCAAATTAATTTTCAATTTCCCTATGAAATTCTTTTCAACTTCCCTATGAATGTCTCAAAAGCACCTCTCATTCAATGTACCAAAACTGAACCTCTCCCCAGTCACACTCTTAGGAAGCCCACAGGATGGGGGTTACCCTAGAATGTCCCTCTACCTACTAACCCACTGTTTAGTGACTAACAAATATGAATAACGAGGTTTTATCCTTTTCACCTTCTAAACTGACCTGTCCAGATATTTTCATTTCCATTACTCCCAGTCTAACCCAAGCCACCCCCGGGGCCATCTGAGCCAGTCTCCCTTCTACAGAGATCTGCAAGTTCAGTAAGGGCCAGATCCCAGTCACTGGTCTGGTCAGTTTTGTCTAATACCTAGATCACAATATGTATGCTATACGTGCTCAACAAATGGTAGCTTTACTTGCTTTTATTTATCTAGCCAGTACCACCAAGTGAGGTCCCCACAATTAACAACAAAAAGTAAATTAAATAAATAAAAAGCAATCAGTATAAACAAGGGATTCAACCGACATCATATAATCAAGAACAAGCAGAAAATAAGGCTGAAAGGTTATTTTTATCTTCACTATTCTTATAAATCTATTAAGTTATAACTGATATATCTGGCAAATTGAGCATAAAGAGTTAATACTCAATGCTAGACACTATAAACATTTGAAATAAAAATCTAAGTAGCAACTTGTAGACTAAATAATTTGTGGAATTTATATATAATGACCATAGAAATAATTTGTTGTAATTTTCCCATTCTAATCTAGATACATGGTTAACACTATGGCAGATATTACAAACTAAAAAAAGTCCCTAGCACCACTTGGTGCGCCGCCACCCCTCTTCCCCCAACTGGCAACAGGAAACAAGTCTGTTCTAAGCTATTACTTACTATAGATAATACATTGATTCCAGTAACATACTATGAATACATTTTAAATTAAGGCCATCCACCCAAAGTGATGAAGCATCATTCTGAATAAACATTTCTGAATGAACAACAGAAAATCAAGCCTTGTAAGTGACAGTGCTTTCATACAGACGTCAGACTGCTTAGTTGAGTATTTCTGCTTTTCATTTATGTTTCATGAGGCTAATTTCTAGCTGGTACCAGGCAGCACAATCTGACAGTTCAGGATCAGGCAATTGGGAGCTACCTGGTGGTCCTGGGAAGTGAGGGGAGAGGGATGCTTGGTGCTAGGATGGAAGTCAAGTTCTCACACATGCTAGGCATATATGCTCTTCCACAAGCTCTCTAGTCTTTTTAAAGAGATTTTTGGTTCTTTTGGGCCATACCCAATACCCAGCTGTGCTCAGGGGACTAAGTAGTATCAGGGATCAAACCCAGGCCTACTTCAAGCAAAGCATAAACCCTCGCTTTTCATTTATCTATTTAGCTTTTAGCCCAAACCCAGAGGTGCTCAGGGTTTACCCCTGGCTCTGCAATCAAGGATGACTCCTGGCGGGCTGAGGGGACCATATGCAGTGCCAGGGCTCCAACCTGGTCAGTTGTGTACAAGGCAAACACCTACCCACTGTATTATTTCTGGCCCTCCACTTTTTATTTTATGAAGTGAAGTCAATGAACTGCTTTTAGGAAACAATCAAATGTATAATATGGACATTGTGGACTACATCTTCTATCAGAGAAAAATTTACAAGCAACTAGATGACAGAAAAGATTAATATCAAAAGGGGGAAAGATACAAAATAAAGAAATTCAGGGGCTGGAGTGATAGCACAGTGGGTAGGGCGTTTGCCTTGCACGCGGCCGACCCGAGTTCGAATCCCAGCATCCCATATGGTCCCCCGAGCACCACCAGGAGTAATTCCTGAGTGCATGAGCCAGGAGTGATCCTTGTGCATTGCTGGGTGTGACCCAAAAAGCAAAAAAAAAAAAAAAAAAAAATTAAAAAAAAAAGAAATTCATAAATGTAAAGCACAGTTTTATAATAATGTCACTGAGCTCACCTTTAGGTGACGTAACATCTGAGGTCTTCTCTTGTTCTTTGCCTTTCACTAAAAAAAAGAGCAACAAGATTAGTCAAGAGGACCCATTCTGTATAGCGTGAAAATGAGACAAAGCCCAGCCTCCAGGTGGCCCCGGCCCACCCTCTGTGCCATCTTGCCACATTCAACAGAGAAGAAGCCGGGCGTTCTGGTGAGCAACGCGGCCGGAGAATGCTCCGGACCCGAGACCGGGCCAGCAACACTGGGGATCCAGACGGAGGAGGTGCAGCCACCACACCTTCTCCAGATGGAGCCCCGGCGACACTGAGCAGCAACTAACACGGCTCCGGGATGCGGGACTGGGACAACTCCGAACCGCGCGGCCGCTAATGCGGCCGTGCAACATTTTCTAAAAACTAAAACCATACAATCTTTTAATGGAAAACTAATCATCAAATGCTTCCTTGGTAGTAGGGCTGTCTTTCTTGGGGGGAAACTCCAACAACAATAGTGAGTTTTGTGTTGAAATATGGAATGTAATCAAGGTAAAGAGAAAATGAAGTGAAATTCATCAGTTATACAGTTGGGGATGGGGGGCGGGGGCGGGGGGTATACTGGAATTTTTGGTGGTGGAATATGGGCACTGGTGAATGGATGGGTGTTTGAATATTGTATAACTGAGACATAAACCTGAGAACTTTGTAACTTTCCACATGGTGATTCAATAAAAATTTTAAAAAATAATAATAAAAAAATTAAAATGAGATAAGCTTATTCTAACAGTTGACTGCACAGTTTTGAAAACAATGGACTAATTTCCTTGGAGAGGGACAGGGCAGATGTCAGGGAAAGTTATTCTAAATTCCCTTTAAACAACATTCAAAAATACCTTAGAACAGTGTTTCATCCCTTCCTTGGGGAGGTGCACAGGAGTAATCCAAAGGGGTGGTAAGTAACCCTGGGTTCAATTGGGCAGGGGGAAGAGGAGCAGTACTGTTTTTATGATTAAAGAAGGTGGATTTCTAGGGGAGTATTGAGTGACTTTTTTCCTGAAAAGTGCGTGGTAGACCAAATAAGTTTGGGACACCGGATTCAGAGTGATTAAAGGACACAACATTAAGAATATCTGTCCGGGGCTGGAGCAATAGCACAGCGGGTAGGGCGTTTGTCTTGCATGCGGCCAACCCGGGTTCAATTCCCAGCATCCCATATGGTTCCCTGAGCATAGCCAGGGGTAATTCCTGAGTGCAGAGCCAGGAGTGATCCTTGTGCATCGCCAGGTGTGACCCCAAAAAGCAAAAAAAAAAAAAAAAAAAAGAATATCTTTGTCTGGTTTTGTCATTTAATAGCCTTGGAACTGATCCTGGACAGGTTACTTTATTTCTCTGAGTTTCAAGTTTCCTGACTTATAAAATTAGGTGAATAATAGTGAACACTAATAATTACAGTATATAGTAGACTTCAAATGAAAAAAACATGGCTTAAAATGGAACTGGCTACTAGACACACGTGAAGACTTTTGTGCATCATATCTTACTTCTGTATCACTCATCAAGTACACACTTAATAATGTTTCAGGCTTAATACAACTTTCCCTTGAATAAAGTATACTGCTTTCTCTATGATACATGCAAAACATATCTATTGTAGATATGCTACCAATGTAGTATCTAAGGAAGATGCAAGGTAAACTTAGCAAACCCGACACAATGAATGTGTTTGGAAGACCCAGGGTCCCCACCCCAACCAGTCAAGCTGTTAAATGGAAGAGCCCAAGGATGCAGTGCTCCTGTGCCAGGAATAAGAGGACCACTCCAGTGGTACTCAGGGACTTCGAGGGCCATACCCAGCGTTGCTTGGGGGTATCCATGGCTGCACCAGGAGAAGAGGGGCCACGTGGTTCTGTGGATCAAACCCAAGGTGGTGAACAGTTGTCACCAATTCCTGTACTTCCACATGACTATTTTAACCATCTTCACTTTTTTTTTTTTTAAAAAAAGCAAAACTTCCTTTCACCTCTTTTTTTAGCATCAAACTTCCTTTCACTACAGTTCACAACTTGCCCTGGCCCTAAACCTGTAGAACTTTTTGTAAGGACCACCAACGCAATGATTCATTTGGGAATGCTCCCATCTCTCTGGTTTTAATTCTGTCAATGAACACAGTATACTCAGTTCTTTTACAGCCCTCAATTACATCTTGCAAATTCCATACATTTCAGTCCTTTGTTTTCACTTGCATACCAAACTAAAGACTTTAAATGATCCATGTGTAGACGTTTACGTACAATCAGTTCTAGCTGGGAAGGATTCTCTTCCTTTCCATTCCACCCCAAACGCGCCACACACCCCAAACGCGCACACACACATGTGCTATTTGAGAAGATTACACTTGTTTGCACTTTGCTCATGTGTCTCATCCTTTTACTTTTAACCCTCCCATGATCTTTTCTTTCTTTTGGAAAGGCCTCTCCATGGTCCTGGGGGCCACCAGGGCTACAAAGCGGTGCTCAGGAGGCCATAGAGTGGCGTGGATTGAACCCAAGGTCCTTTGCAAACCAACCATCAGTTATCCCAACCCCTTAAGTTTTCTTTCTTTCTTCATGCTAAACACATCGCCTTTTCTCCCTCTCTATAAAGCTACAAGATCTCCCTCTATACAAAATAATCCCTACAAGCATACAAATGTTCTGGGGCTCTTCCTTTGGGGGCACAGGTACACCAACAGTGCTCAGGAGCTGCTCCTGACAGTGCGGGAGAGGCCATAGGAATTCCCAGGACAGAACCCGGCCTCCTGAACTCAAAGCAGCTGAATTCTCTGGTTCTGCTCTACCATTTACTTTGAAAATCAAATAAACCCTACCCCCAACCCAACAGCATCTTTCAGCAACTGCTCCCTTTTGTTACTTCCCAAGCAAAGCTTCTTGAAAAGGGCATCCTTACTATATTTTCTTCATTTCACATTTTCCCTTAATCCATTCCACACCCTCCTTCACTTACAAGCATTATGAATTGCTTCTACATATCTAAGTGACAATTTCTGTTTATCTTGACCCGGCAAGTAACATACAACACAATACTTCCCCCCCTTTATTTTCTAAAAAATGTCTTTTAGCTTCCATGGCATTGCTCACCTGTCTTAGTGACATTTTACTTTCCATCCTTTCTGCCAATGACTCATGATCCTTAACTTTAAAATGCTTGATTAGGGCCAGAGAGATAGTAAAGGGTTTAAGGCACACAGCTGACCCCAGTTTGATCCCAGGCTCTGTATATGACCCCCTGAACACAGAGCCAGGAATAAGCCTGGGACCACAAGGTATGGCCCAAAACAAAACAAAAAGCTGGATTAAACCAGAGGTCTTTCCTAGGCTCCCACCTTGCCTATGATTTGAGCAAGAAATGCTACCTGACCACTGAACACACACTCCCTTCCCCAGCAAAAGGGAAGCAGGCTGGCAGATGACCAGCTAGCTGCTCTCCGGCGCCTGTACCGCCACAAGGCCTCTGCAGTCAGCTGCAGGGACGAGACAGAACACAAATACCTTTATGTTCCTTCAAACGGTATTTACAACGGCCAAGATTTGGAAATAACTCAATAACAGATGAAGAATGAAGGTGATGTAGGAAGATGTGCAAGATAAAGAGGATGTAATTAAACATATACTACTCAGTCTCAGAATGAAATCTTATCTTTTGTTAAAACATGACTAAAACTAAAAACGGTCATGCTAGGCAAAGTAAGTCAGAAGGAGAAAAATAACTACATAACGATCAACTACAGGTGAGATAGAAAGATGTAAGGAAAACAATGTACAATAAAACCAAGGCTCTAACAACAGCAACAATTTTACTGAGAGTGAAAGATGGGAGAGGTAGTGAGCTAAAAGGGTCCTACACCTGTAGCGGAGCTACAGTGACACACTGTGAATGTGATACAGTAATACTGTACACTTAAGATATAAACATTTAGTCTTTTAATATGCTTTCATTCCACAAAAATGAAAGCAAATTAAAAACTTAAAACATTTTAAAAGTATGAATAGAAAAGGTATGTGTCACTGTCTGGCCAAAGTTTTTCTTTACTCCTTTCTTCCCCCTCACACATATCACAAGAGTGAAGACAGACTGGAGGAGGAAGCAGTAGGAGATAAGGCACTTACAAGTGGCGATCCAAGTTCAACCCCCAATTCCAGTCTGATCCCCAGCACTGCATGTGGTAGCCTGAGCAACACCAGGAGTGATCCCTGAGAGCCAGGAATAAGCCCTGCACTGCCAAGGGTGAGCCCAAACCACCTATCCACCCACCACCACCCCCAGCAGCCAAGATTCAAGACTGAAGACTGACAGAAGGGACTGTCTTTAATAAAAGAGGGGAAAAAAGTAAGAAAAGAGGATTAGTTAATTCCTCCTAGTTCAAGCTCTGTCCACAAAGCTTTCTCTATTTCCCTGCCAGCATGTACTGAGGTCATTATTTCTATCTCCAAAGCACATCCTCATCCTCTACCAGTTAGTTTCTACCTTCTGCTCTTTAAACACAGCAGCTCACGCCTGCCTCAGGACATTTGTATTCATTTCTGTCTGGAATGCAGTTCTACGTAACACGGGTGGCTGTCCTCAATCAGAATCCGGTTTAAGCACCATTTCTCAGACGTCATCCCTTATGATCCCATTTCTAACTGACACCAATTGTGATCAGGTAATCTGTTCTCATATTGCCATTTAGATTCTAAGCACACAATATTTACTATTAGTTTTTTTTTATTTTTTATTGGACTGGAGCGATAGCATAGCGGGTAGGGCATTTGTCTTGCATGTGGCTGACCTGGGTTCGATTCCTCCGTCCCTCTCGGTGAGCCCGGCAAGTTACCGAGTATCCCGCCCGCATGGCAGAGCCTGGCAAGCTACCCGTGGCGTATTTGATATGCCCAAAACAGTAACAAGTCTCACAATGGAGACGTTACTGGTGCCCACTCGAGCAACTTGATGAACAATGGGATGACAGTGCTACAGTGCTTTTTATTGTATTTTCCTTATCTTTAATTTATTCAAAAACATTTTAGGCACTGATCCAGATATGAGGACAGCTACGCACAAAAATCCATGCAGGAGGCCTGGGTCTGATTACACACGGACTAAGGTCAAACATGAGCCTGGAATAATCCACGAGCACTGCTGGGTATGGCCAGAAATCCTCCACCCTCTCATTCAAATCAGCTGCCATTCTAATACACTATATGGAGCAACAGAATCACTGTAGAGAAAAAAAAACATCTGAAGTAGGATAAGGGGATTGAAGTTCAGGGATCAGGGAATGGCAATCCTAAATAGGGCAGTCAGAGAAAGTTTTACCAAGATACCAAATGATCAAAGAATAGGAGCAAAAGACCAAGTGCAAGGGTCCTCCAGAGGTGGGAATGTAAGGAGTGATGGGGTGGGGGTGGGGGTATACAGAGGAATGAGCAGTAAAGGGAGATAAAATGGGACCTTGATTATGGAGGGCCACGTCCAGGAAGCCACAGGAGGAATATGAATACAGGTGTGTCATAAGGTAGTTGGTAAATATATGCCAAGGACAGGAGGGAAACCAAACTGAAAATCATGGCAAAACAATGACTTCTTCATTTTTCAAAACACCAGCTTCTGGACATTTAAGCCAAGATAGGGAAGGAAAACCTTCCAGAGGATGTCCTGAACCTGAAGGAGAGATGACTTTTTAGAGCACAATATTCATGGTCAGAGGTTGGATTTTGGATATTGTAGGGTAAATAGAAGAGACTTGCTGACTAGTCAAATATAAAATAAAATAGATTTAAGAACTTCAAGTATGCACTAAAGCTTAAGTCTAAGAGATTAAAAGACCAGAAATAAAATCGAGATGAGAAATACAGATGTACCATTTTTTGGAGGATTAAATGTGGAGTTAAACTTTAATGCAGCTCATATTTTTGATAAAGCTAAAGATTAATCCATTTTATCTGCTAACATATAAATCTATTTGCAATTTTTCCATTAAATATGTTAGCTAGAGATAAAGACTGGCAGGTTGATACCAATCCGGATTCAGGAAAGAGAATCCAAACTGTAGATACCAATTTGGCTATCATTGGTATATAGGTAGAAATTTTAAATGGTATTTAAAGGTCGGATGAATTTCTAAATAGGACCATATCCAACTACTATTTCTGCCATATTCAGTTGCCAAACTGCATATAGAATTACTTTTAGTGGGTGGGGTGAGGAGTCACACCTGTGATAACAAGGGGCTACTCCCAGCTCTGTGCTCTGGGAACCACGCGGTACGGAGGATAAAACACGGTACGAGGCTAGTGTCTTACCTCTGTATCTTACCTCTATACTAGCTCTCTGGCCTCTAGAATTATGCACACACACACACACACACACATATATATACACACAAAAATATTACTATATATAATACATATTTTTAAATCCACTTTAAATTTTAGGGTTTTTTTGTTTTGGACTGGAGTGATAGCACAGTGGGTAGGGCATTTGCCTTGCACGAGGCCAACCCGGGTTTGATTCTTGGGTCCCTCTTGGAGAGCCTGGCAAGGTACCTGACTGTACCTGCAGAGCCTGGCAAGCTACCCGTGGCATATTCGATATGCCAAAAACAGTACCAAGTCTCACAATGGAGACGTTACTGGTGGCCACCCGAGCAAATCAATGAAAAATGGGATGACAGTGCCACAGACAGTGCTACCGTGCTTTGTTTTGGGGTCACACACAGCAGCACTCAGTAATCATTGGTAGAGGGCTCAGGGGACCATATGGGATGCAGGGAATGGAATCCAGGTTGGCCACATGCAAGGCAAGCACCGTACCTGCCCTGGCCCCTCCACTTTAAATTTTTAAATTAACATTGTCTCTGCTCCTGGAATGAAATCTAATTTTGGACTATAGTTGTGAATCATCCTTATCATCCTTATCTCCTCCTCTGCCTAACTCACAGTGGCCTTTCCTTTCTTGAAGGACACTAACCCCTGGCCTCATCTTCTTCGAAAATGCTCTTTCCTGATCTCTAAGTTACTTCCTACTGACTCTTCAGCTCTAAATTTCAATATCTTCTGGCAAAGGCCTTTCTCTTATATCCAACCAAAACATTTCCTTCCTCAGATCTCTTTCATAACACTTTAATTTGTAAACAGAAAGAATGAATGAAAAGCAAACAAGCAAAATAGAAAAAAAGAGATTTATTTATTTATTGCCTGTCTATGCCAGCACACCTTGGTCGAAGCTGACAGCCCAGCACAGAAGATATTCAAAGTACTTGGTGAATAGAGACAATAGTTTGTTGCGCAACACCCAATTTCCTTCATTACACATTGAATAGTTTTCCCCTTTCAAAAGGGGAAACGACAAAACTTGAAGCAGGTCAAACAAATTAGGCAATCATTAACTATCCGGGTACTTTAAATGCTTATTCTCGCCCTATCTTAACATTCCATTGCGTTCTTTTAGCACTGTTTAGGTGTATAAATTCATAATATATTTATCACAAAGCATCAGTTTCTAAATGTCTATGCACTTTAAAATATGCTTCTTAGTAGACTGGGAGGCTCAGGAATCCCGGGTCGCCGACGGGAAAGCAGCGAAGTGAATCGACACTTTTCCGTCTCGCGGCGCCGTCGGGCGAGCCCCAGCCCGACTTTTACCCAGCAAAACGTCTCTGTCTGGCACGTCTTCTCCGAAGCAACAAGCTCTGATACAAGACCCACCATCACTCAAAGACCCATACTTGCTCGCTGTGCATCCGCGTTTCCAACGGAACGCCAGCCCCTCCGTAAGCCCCTCGCCGGACGGCCGGGGCCGGGGGCAGGAGCCTGCCGGACTCGGGCGGCAAGTGGCGTCCCCGTGGACAGCCCCCTCCAGCCGCCGGCGGAGACGGGGCGGCACACGACAGAGGGAAACCACGCTCCCACGCCGCTCCGGCCCCTCCCGGCCCGAGGAAGCCAGGCGCTCCAGTGCCCGGGAACTACGGAGCCCTCCCTCCCGGCGCGGCAGTGTCCGGACGCAGCGCCACCGCCGGGAGGCGGCTCCAGCCTCGGGTGTGTGCACGCCGGAGGCGCCCGCCCGCCCCGCGCCGGTCCCCCAGCGCCCGCCGCCCGCCCGCGCCCGCCGCCCGCTACCTTTCCGCCGGAAGAAGGACATGGCGGGGCCCGGGTCGGGCCGGAGGGCGCGGGGGGACTGGCGCGGGGAGGGCCCGGCTCCCCTCATCCAGCAACCGGCCCGGACTCCCGGGAGCACAGCGGCCTCCGCACTAGCCCGGAGAGCGCCCCTTCCTCCGGCTGAGAGCCCCGCGGCAGCGTCCCGACGCCCCAGCAGCGCCTGCCGCCATATTCTCAACAAGCCGCCGGGCCGGAGTTCCGGTCCTTCCCCGCGCGAGGCTTCACGGGAGGCCGCGCCGCGGCCCCGCCCCTCCCGCCTCCTCCGGCGAGGGGGCGGGGCGCGCCCGCCACGTGACTCGCACCCGCCACGTGACCCGCGCCCGCGCCCGCCATGGGCTCTGCAGCCGCTGCCTTGGGAAGAGCCCAGGCGTGTGAGCTTCCCCGAAGCAGCCTCCCCGGGACCGGCTGCGCTCTGTGCCAACAGCGCCTGCTCAGAGGGCCTTGCCGTCGACTCAACGGCCCTGGCCGGCAAATGCGCTTCCCCTTGCGTCGCCACCCCCCGCTTACCCGGAGAACGAGCCCCGCGGCGCGCGCGCTGCCAGTGCCTGGCTTCCCCGTGGGGACGGGAAACGGCCTTCGTAGCAGGCTCCCTCCGTTCCAGCGCCAGCGAAGATCTCGTGCTTGCAGTGCGATCCCTGCAGATGCTCATAGTTTGAAGAGAGTGCAACAGCGAGATCACCCCTCCCGCGATTCCTGCTGCCTGCTCTTTCGTGTCTGTGGTGCATCTTCTGCTCTAAGCCGGAGCGTCTTCAGTACCTTGCACCGCGAATGGGTTCTGGTTGTAACTGATCCTGCTGGGAAGGAGCATGGTCTTAAATGTTCACTGGGGCTTGTTTGTTTTATTTGCTTCTTTGTTTTAATACAACGGAGCCCTTCCTGTGCCGAATGTGGAAAACAAGCCCTGAGAGGAGGCATTTTGGCTGAGACGATTCGGGGTTTTTTCACCATTACTGAAATACATCAGTATTGGTAGCAAGTAAACAGATTTGCCCATTTTGTTGATAGCGTTTCAAGTCAGCTGATGGTAAAAGTTGACTGTCGTCGGCATTGTGCTAAAGCCCCTCAGAGGAACAACATTCCTTCGAGTCGGTTTTAGCGGAGAGAAAACTCACCTGGCCCAGGTGGTGAGCCAGATGTAGCGTCTACACCGCCACCGGAGAGGCAGCGCCCTCCGAGGTCCGGACAGCGCAGGGACAGGAGGCCGCCTCTGCGTCCTGCGACCGACTGGGCCCCAGCTGGTGCTGAGGTTGCGGGCAGACAGGCGGGGCTCCGCTGATGAGGTTTGGGGAATAAAGCTTGAGGGGGAAATTGCGCTGGGACTGCGGGTAGGGCGCTCGCCTTGCACTCGGGTGACCCGGGTTCGTTCCCTGGCACCACATGTGGTCCCCGACGTCTACCAGTGATCCCTGAGTAGAGCCAGGATTAAGCTCTGAGCACCGCCGTGGGGGGGGGGGAGGCCGGGGGAACCCCTCTTTCCCCCCTCAAATAAATAAACCCTCAGAACCTGCCCTCCTCATCCCAGGAAAAGGGAAATTCGCCGGAGTGGAGAAGCTGCGCTGGTGTTCAGGAGCTTGAGCTTGGCGAGCACTGCCTCTCCTTCCTGGAGCTCTGTCTCCCTGCAGTCCCAGACTCGCTGGTTGGTGGTTTGGATTGGAAAGGGCAAGGCAAAACATCCCTGCTTATCTCCAGGGAAGGAGAACATGGGGCAAAGGGAGCCATCAGCTTCCTCTAAGTTTTAAGCCTTTCCCAGATTTCTCAACTAAGCATAGAATCAGTATAAAAGCATGACTTAACGCTTCTAAAGTGATTGCTCCTTTTTTTTTTTTTTTATTGAATCACCATGTGGAAAGTTACAAAATTCTCAGGCTTATGTCTCAGTTATACAATACTCAAACACCCATCCCTTCTCCAGTGCCCATATTCCACCACCAAAAACCCCAGTATACCTCCCACCCCCCGCCCCCCACCCCGCCTGCGTAACTGATAAATTTCACTTCATTTTCTCTTTACCTTGATTGCATTCCATATTTCAACACAAAACTCACTATTGCTGTTGGAGTTTCCCCCCAAAAAAAACAGCCCTACTGCCAAGGAAGCATTTGATAATTAGTTTTCCATTGCTGAGAATGAAGAGATATGAAGCCCCGCTGTTCCAAGAACATAACTCTTTTTTTTTCCTCCTTCCTGCGCCACCAAGTTCGTGCCTGCTTAATAGTCCTCATAATATGGCTGACACCACGCCGCCCGACAAGGGGGGAAAAAAATCGAGAAAGAACAATATTTCTCATCCAAGGCTGGCGTGGGGCTTTGGCTTAGTTCACAGTCTAGAGACATGGCTGCAAGCAGTTTCTGGAACCAAAAGTAGTCTAGTTGGCCTCTGGATTCTAGTTGATCAGCAGCAAAGTGGCCGCACAAAAGTGTGGCCACCCGGGTCGAATCTTGGCGGAGCATGTGCTGGTATCAGCTTCGGCCCGAGACTGCCCAAGCGTCCCGCTGTTCCAAGTACATACTTTTTTTTCCCTTTCCCGCGCCACCAAGTTTGTTCCTGTTTAATAGACCTCATAGTATGGTGGATGCCACACCGCGTTTCTCCCTGAAAAGGGAGAAGAACCGAGAAAGAAGGATATTTCCTCTGCTCAGCTGGCATGGGGCTATAGCTTAGTTCACATTCTAGAGAAATGGCTGCTACTTTGATTACCTTCAATATTTCAACAAAAAACTCACTATTATTGTTTGGAGTTTCCCCCCAAAGTCAGACCTGCTAAAAAGGAACCGTTGCACGTTGCTGACATTTAAGATATATTAGCTCTTTTGGATTTTGGATTTCAGTAAAAAGTCCAGGGAAAATTCTGCCAGAAATTGCATCACTGCAAGCTTTTACTTCCCTTTTGTGGTGCTCATAAGATGGAAAAGCCTGGAGAGAGAAACCATTGCCCACTGGCGCTGCATGAGGCAGTGACTCAGTTCACAGTCTGGAGGCATTTTTGCGAGCTGCTCATGTCTAAAGTAGTTCAGTTGGCCTCCGGGGTCGTGCTCATGCAGCAGCGGAGAGCCTAAAGTGATTGCTCCTCTTGCTCCCCTCCCAGCAGAGATTTCTAGACCGCTGCATACATCCCAACCAGCTAATGATAGCTGTTGCTATTCATGAAGCTTTCAATATAGGTGCTTATAATTAGAATTCCACCTAAATCCTTAGTCCCCCCTCCATGGCCTGTGAGACAGCCACCTACACTGCCCTACACGGGCACTGTCTGTGAGACGGTCACCTACTTTTACTGCCCACAGTGTACAGGTAATGACTGGGTTACTTACCCAGGATCACAAGGCAGAGACAGTTTCAGTCACTGTCATGGGACTCTAAAACCCTTTATTTACATCACTCCTTTCTTTCCCTCCATCTCCAGGAATACCTATTTATCTGATATTCTGCATGAAATGCCTATTTATTGGGCAAGCATAAAGGGCATGAGTGATCATTTCAGAACAGATGCTTTCTGAATCATCACTCATTAAAGTGTTTATATGCTTATGGAAGCTTTAAAATTATTATCTTAAGCTTTTGATAGTTGATGATGTACATCTGAATTAAACTGAGATAACACAAATATATGCATGAGTATTCTATTAACCTGAATACCCACTTGTGGCAAATTGATACTCTATTGCATTTCTGTTACTATAGTTACTATAAATTTATAAGTAAGCAAAATACATTTTTAGAAGGAGTTCCTGTATGTTACTAATTTTAAGGAAATCCTCATACTCCTTATTACCAATTGTATAATAATTCAATATACCAATTGTATAATCCCTCCACCAGTGCACATTCCCCACCACAAATATCCCAGGTATACCCCCCTCTTTCCCACCCTTCCCCTGTCTCCATGGCAGACAATATTTCCCATACTCTCTCTCTCCTTTTGGGCATTATGGCTTGCAACACAGTCACTGAGAGCTCATCATGTTTGGTCCATTATCTACTTTTGGTACACATCTCCCAACCCGACTGATTCCTCCAGCCATCATTTTCTTAGTGATCCCTTCTCTATTCCATCTGCCTTCTCCCCTCCACTCATGAAGCAATCTTCCATCTATGGAGAACCCCCCTGGCCCTTCTATTTACTGTCCTTGGATGTCAGCCTCATGTGATGTTATTCTATACTCCACAAATGAGTGCAGTCCTATGTCTGTCCCTCTCTGACTCATTTCACTTAGCATGATACTCCCCATGTTTATCCATTTATAAGCAAATTTCATGACTTCATCTCTCCTAACAGCTGCATAGTATCCCATTTCACACTCCAGCATGGATGATGTACAATTCATCAAGTACCTGAATAGAACATAAGGCAGGAAAGGAAGATTTTTTTCTCTTTTTCACTGCTGTATAGCTTGAGCTGGGACACCTCATCTCATTTCCTGCCATCACACTGGAATTTGAATCAGTTCCCCAGGTCCCAGACCTTCACATTCCATCCAATTATACTGTAATTCACTTTCCTGGGTCTCTGATTTACAGAAAGCTAAGTTGGGCCATACCTCTCATAATCTTCCATAATCATATGAGTCAATCCCTAATACCAAATCAGTCTCTCCCCCAATTATCTTCCTGACCTTTGTTCTGTTTTTCTGGAGAATTCTGTTACTGAGAATAGCAATTAACATGATTTAGACAAGAATAAATTTATCTTCATATGTTCTTCATCACAGGTGAACACAAACTATTTTAAATCCTTCATAGTAGTTTGAAAATGATGACTTTTCTAAATCAATACTCAGTATAAATTGTCAGAGGCTATGTTCATCTGAAATGGCAGCTAAAATTAAGGTTACATCATGATTATGTTCCTGGTAGTCCACTAACATCTACCATTATCTGAGTATTGCAGTGATTATATTCTAGTGAACAAAATGGAAAATAGAAAGTAAATCACCATTCATTCTTTCTTTAAAAGGTTTTATTATTGAATCACTGTGAGATAGATTTATACAAAACTTCATAATTTAGGTTCAGTTGTCATACAGTGTTACAACACCCCTCTCTCCACCAGTGTACACTTCCAAGCACCTGTATCCCTAGTTTCCCTCCCATCACCCCCCACTACCCAGCTTCCTCATCATTTATTTTTTAATCTTTTTTTGGTGGGGGGATTGGTTTTAGGGTCACATTTCTTGGTGGTGCTCGGGGCTTACTACTGGATGGACACTCAGGGGTCACTCCTGGCAGAGTCGGGGGAACATAGGGGATATGAGGGATTGAACCCAGGTTGGCCACATGAAAGGCAAGTACTTTACCTTATACTATTGGTCCAGCATCCCCATTCTTTAAACTTTGTAGAAAGCACTACTCTGTCATTTGTCCCTGGATGGAATATTACGTGCCTAGAATGCGCCCAACCTGGCTTTCATCCCCAGCACCCCATGGTACCCTGAACCACCAGTAGCGAGATGTGAACATCCCCCATTGTGACCCAGAAACTAAAAACAAACAAAAAATTCTACTTCCATTCACATAGCATTGAATGGCACCGTTTCGTCTTTTCTTATGTCAGGGTCAGATTCTTTTGTATATATATACCACAGTTTTTAAATATATATAATTAAAGATTTTAATGAGGGCATCATGATTTACAAAGTTATTTATAGTTGAGTTTCAGACACACAATATTCTAGCACCAGTCCCACCGCCAGGGTCAGTTACTTTCCATCACTGTCCCCAGGTTCCCTCCATACCCTGCAGCCAACCTCCTTAACAGGCATCTATTTTTTTCTCTTATTTTTTTATTAATGAATCACTGTGAGGTACAGTTACAAACTTATGAACTTTCATGTTTGCATTTGGTTACTATTTTTTTATTAGTGAATCACCATGTGGGTACAGATACAGATTCACACATTTTAGAACTTGTTTTTCCCTCATACAATGTTCACAAACACATCCCTCCACCAGTGCCCATTCTCCACCACCAATAAACCCAGTATCCCTCCTCCCCAATCCTATCTCCCCCCACCCCACCCTGCCTCTGTGGCAGGGTATTCCCTTTTGATCTCTCTCACTCTCCAATTGGGTGTTGTGGTTTGCAATAGGGGTATTGAGTGGCCATTGTGTTCAGTCTCTAGTCTACTTTCAGCACACATCTCCCTTCCCAAGCGGGATCTCCAACCACATTTTACTTGGTGTTTCCTTCTCTATCTGAGCTGCCTTTTTCCCCAGCAAGTGAGACCAGCTTCCAAGCCATGGAGCCAACCTACTGGTACTTATTTCTACTATTCTTGGATATTAAGTTACTATTTTTTTAAAATTTGGAGTTGGAGTTTTATTTGAAATTGTGTCAGAGAATTCAGATGAGGGATTCATTTTTCCTGGCTACTATTTTTCACTTATTGTATTTAAATTTTTTATTTATCAATTTTTTAAAAAATCAAATCACAGTGAGATACTCAGTTACAAAGTTTTATGATTGGGTTTCAGTCATACAATGTTCCAACACCCCTTTACCTACCCTCAACACTAAATTCTTTTCCAGAGTAATCATTTCTATTATTGCATTGTTGTCATACTGGTCTCTTTGCCTCCCCCCATCTCCCCCCACACACTTGTGGCAAGCTGACAAACTTCCAACAAGAGGACCAGTCCTCTTGGCCCCTGTTTTCCTGGAACTGACACATTTTAAAGTTTAGTTGTATAGTTTGGGTCTCTTGCTCTCAGTGTCGTTGACTCTGTAGTTTGGACATACAGATTAATACCACTCTTTTACACCACTGAGTTCCTGAGATCCTTGACACCTGCTCCCAGTTAACGTCCTGTCTTCTTATTCTTACTTCTCTTGCTCAGTTTCTCTCCTTTCCTGTTCTCCTATATATATTTTATGAGTGCTCATGCCTTGTGTCTTCTGACTTCCTTCACATAATTCCATATCCTTCAGGGGCTGGAGAGATTGTACGGTGGGGAGGGCACTATAGGGCACTTGCACATGTCCAACCTGGGTTCGGTTCCCAGCACTCTCAGAGGTCCCCTGAAACTGCCAGGAGTGATGCCTGTGTATAGAACCAGAGTAATCACTGAACACAACCATTTGTGACCCAACAACAAACAAAACAAAACAAAACAAAACATAAACAAAAGATTGTGATATCCTCCAGTTCCACCCAAGTTGCTTCAAATTGCACGCCATTTTTCCTTGCAGCTTCATGGTATTCCATTGTGTACATATATACCCATGCACGGCAGAGCCTGGCAAGCTACCCATGATATATTTGATATGCCAAAAACAGTAACAAGTATCACAATGGAGACATTACTGGTGCCCACTTGAGCAAATCGATGAGCAATGGGATGACAGTGATACAGTGACAGTGATATATGCACCGCACCTTCATAATCCACTAGAGTTCATTAGACACCTAGATAGATTCCATATCTTAGCTATTGTGCTGAGTAATGCAATGAATTATGGTATGACCTGTACTTTTTTTTTCTGGCCTCCTAGCAACTGGGAATAACTGAAGCTTCTTTTTTTATTTTTATTTGTTTTTATTTTTAATTAGTGAATCACTTGAGGGTACAGTTACAGATTTATACATTTTTGTGCTCATGTTTCCCCCATACAAAGTTCAAGAACCCATCACTTCACCAGTGCCCATTCTCCACCACCAGTAAACCCAGCATCCCTCCCACCCTCCCCAGTCCCATCTCCCCCCACCCCACACTGCCACTATGGCAGGGTATTCCCTTTTGTTCTCTCTCTCTGATTAGGTGTTGTGGTTTGCAATAAAGGTGTTGAGTGGCCATTGTGTTCAGTCTCTAGTCTACATTCGGCACACATCACCTTTCCCCCCGCATGACCTCTGACCACATTTTACTTGGTGTTCCCTTCTCTGAGTTGCCCAGAATGAGAGACCAGCCTCCAAGCCATGGAGTCAACCTCCTGGTACTTATTTCTACTATTCTTGGGTGTTAGTCTCCTAGTCTATTATTCTATATTCCACAGATGAGTGCAATCTTTCTATGTCTGTCTCTCTCTTTCTGACTCATTTCACTTAGCATGATACTTTCCATGCTAATCCACTTATATGCAAACTTCATGACCTCATTTTTTCTAACAGCTGCATAGTATTCCATTGTGTAGATGTACCAAAGTTTCTTCAACCAGTCATCTGTTCTAGGGCACTCGGGTTTTTTCCAGATTCTGGCTATTGTAAACAGTGCTGTGATGAACATATAAGTGCAGATGTCATTTTGACTATACTTTTTTGCTCCTCTGGGATATATTCCCAGCAGTGGTATTGCTGGGTCAAATGGGAGCTCAACCTCTAGTTTTTTGAGAATAGTCCACATTGTTTTCCAAAAGGGCTGAACTAGTCGGCATTCCCATTAGCAGTGTAGAAGGGTCCCTTTCTCCCCACATCCTCTCCAACAGTGTTTGCTCTTGTTCTTTTGGATGTGTGTTAGTCTCTGTGGTGTGAGGTGGTATCTCATGGTTGTTTTGATCTGCATCTCTCTGATGATTAGTGATGTAGAGCACTTTTTTATGTGCCTTTTGGCCATTCGTATTTCTTCCTTTGGAAAGTTTCTGTTCATTTCTTCGCCCCATTTTTTGATGGGGTTGGATGTTTTCTTCTTGTAGAGTTCAACCAGTGCTTTATATACCATTGATATCAACTCATTATCTGATGGGTATTGTGTAAATATCCTTTCCTATTCTGTAGATAGTCTTTGTATTTTGGTCACTGTATCTTTTGCGGTGCAGAAGCTTTTTTGTTTAATGTAGTTCCATTTGTTGATCTCTGTTTCCACTTGGTTGGCCAGTTACATGTCATCTTTGAAGATACCTTTATCTTCAATATCGTGGAGGGTTTTGCCGACCTTGTCTTCAATGTACCTTATGGTTTGTGGTCTGATGTTGAGGTCTTTAATCCATTTTGATCTGATTTTTGTGCATGGTGTCAGGTCAAGGTCTAAGCCCATTCTTTTGCATGTGGTTGTCCAGTTGTGCCAGCACCATTTGTTAAAGAGGCTTTCCTTGCTCCACTTCACATCTCTTGCTCCCTTATCAAAGATTAGATGATCATACATTTGAGGTTGTGTGTGAGGATATTCCACCCTGTTCCATTGTTCTTCAGCTCTGCCTTTGTTTCAGTACCATGCTGTTTTAATTGTTACTGCTTTGTAGTAGAGTTTAAGGTTGGGGAGGGTGATGCCTCCCATCATCTTTTTCCCAAGAATTGTTTTAGCTATCCGTGGGTGTTTATTGTTCCATACAAATTTCAGGATTGCTTGATCCGTTTCTTTGAAGAATGTCATGGGTATCCTTATAGGGATCGCGTTAAATCTGTATAATGCTTTGGGGAGTGTTGCCATTTTGACAATGTTTATTCTCCCTATCTATGAGCAGGGGATATGTTTCCATTTCCTCGTGTCCTCTTTTATTTCATGGAGTAGCGTTTTATAGTTTTCTTTGTAGAGGTCCTTTACTTCTTTAGTTAAGCTGATTCCAATTTATTTTATTTTCTGGGGCACGATTGTGAACGGGATTGCTTTTTTCATGTCCCTTTCCTCTGTCTCATTGTTTGCATATAGGAAGGCCATGGATTTTTGGGTATTGATTTTATAGCCTGCGACTTTACTGTACAGGTCAATTGTTTCTAAGAGTTTCTTACTAGATGACCTGTACTTTTGAATTAATGTTTTTGTTTCCTGGGGTAGATACTCAGAAATGAAATTGCTGGGTCATATGGCCACTCAATTTTTACTTCACTGAGAAATTTCCATACTGTGTTCCACAGGGGTTGACCCAGACAACTTTCTATCCAATAGTGTATTAGAATTCCTTTTTCAACATATTCTGCCCTTGTAGATTGTTCCAGTGTTTTTGATATATGCCATCCTCACCAGTATGAAATGACATCTCCTTGTCCTTTGATTTGCATTTACCCAATGATAAGGGAGGATGTGCATTGCTCCCTGTGCCTACTGGCATTGCCACTCTTACTCTGAGAACTCTCTGCTTATTTTCTCTCCTCGCTTTAATAGGATATTTTTAGTTTTTGTGTTGTTGATGTTAGTCTCTGTGAGTACTTAGTGTGTCCTGAATATCTGATGTTGAATATTTGATGAATGTCATTATTTATCTGATGTTTTGAGCAAAAATATTTTTCTCAGTTAGTTGTCAGTTAGTTGTCTTTTAGTTTTAGCCTGTGTTTCGTTTGTCATGCAGAAACTCTTGATTTGAGTTTATTGAACCATCCTTGCGTCTCTGGGATAAAATATATTTGATGGTATCACAGTTTATTAGCTCATCTATTCTTGGGCACTTGTTTCCAGACATTGACTATTGTGAATAGAACTACAATGAATACAGGAGTGCATATATCTTATCAAAATACTGTCTTGAGGCTTCTGAGGGTAGGTGCCAACAAGCAAAATTGTTGAATTATATGGAAGGTCAATTTCTAATTTTTTGAGTATTGACTAATCAGATGACATTCCCACTGGTAGGGTAACTATTTCCAGCACATTCCCAATACATTTCTACTCTATTTGATGCGTGCCAATCTAAATGGTATGTTATTTTTTTGTTTTGGTTTGAATTTCCTGATACGTTATGAAGAAATATTTTTTCATCTACCATTGACTATCTGTATGCCTTCTTTCAAGAAATATCTGTTTAGCAATCATCCCCCTTTTTATGGGGTGTTTTATGTTAAGTTTGGCAAGTGTTTTATATATCTTGGATATTTTTGTCAGTCACACTTTTGTCTGATGTGTTTTTCCTTTTTTAAACAATAATGGTTTGGGTGAGGAAATGGTACAGCAGTTGGAACATGTGTCTCACATGCACCCAACCCAGGTTCAGTTACCATCACAACATGGTTTCCCAGCATTCCTGGATGCAGTTTTGGAAGCCCCTGAGCACTGAGGTTGTCAGTGGTCCCAGGTATCCCCAGCACCACAGGGGCTGTGCAATAGAGCATCTTCATACTCTTGCATTGAACCACTAGCCCTATTTGCTGGGAATTGCTAGAGACAGGTGGGAGATGAGGGAATTTCTTGAGCATCTCTTAGGAACCCTCTTCCCCCACCAAACAAAATTAATTTTTTTTTTGGTTTTTGGGTCACACCCGGCGATGCACAGGGGTTACTCCTGGCTCTTCACTCAGGAATTACCCCTGGCGGTGCTCAGGGGACCATATGGGATGCTGGGATTAGAACCCGGGTCGGCCGGGTGCAAGGCAAACGCCCTACCTGCTGTGCTATCACTCCAGCCCCCAAACAAAATAAATTTAATGACCCTTACTCACAGGTCAGGAGGTCACTGAGGTATTTGACAAAATGCTAGGAAAATCCATCTTGTTTATACCCTATAATTAGATGTGGATTATGGATTTTATGATCATGGGGAAATGACCACAGAGTGAGTCTACAGATCACTGGTCCATGATTGGCTAGACTCGGAACAGGACCCCATTCAATCACCTGTACTTAGTTACTTCACAATGCAGTAAACAGAGCAAGAACTGAAACCTAACCCTAACCCTTACATATTACATGATAAATATGTGTGCAAGCACCACAATGAAAGGAATGCAAACCTCAGTGAGCACCATGAATGTGAGTACTGCAATGTGATGTGTGACACCTGATAAACACAACTAAATAGATGTGGAAACACCACAGCAACTACCATTACCTCTCACTCCACATCAACATAAAAACAGTCTTAATGACAATGTAGAGAAAATGGGGGGGGCGGGGAGGAGTGAAAATGAAAGCACTGTAGCACTGTTATCCTGTTGTTCATCAATGTGCTCGAGCGGGCACCAGTAACGTCTCCATTGTGAGACTTGTTGTTACTGTTTTTTGCATATTGAATACACCATGGGTAGCTTGCTAGGCTCTGCTGTGTGGATGGGATACTCTCAGTAGCTTGCTGGGCTCTCCGAGAGGGATGGAGGAATCAAACCCAGGTCGGCTGCGCGCAAGGCAAACGCCCTACCTGCTGTGCTATCGCTCCAGTCTGAAAGTGAAAAATAAACAAGAAATAAAGCACGCTTTATTAGGGAAAGGCTGGGTCACACCTGGCTGTACCCAGAGCTTACTCCTGACTCTGTATTCAGGGATCACTGCCAGTAATGTTCAGAGGACCATCTGTGTTGCCAGAGATTGAACCCTAGTTAATCGTGTGCAAGGCAAGCACCTTACCCCTTCTGTACTCTTCTTCTTTCTCTGACTGCAAATAATGCACTATTGGTACCTTTCAGACATTCATGGGAATTATACCCATAATTTATCTGACAGGTTAGAGGACTCAGATTCACAGAAGCATTTCCTTCCTTAAATTGTAGGTCACAATTTAAGTTCTCAGTGATTTAACGGCCTTCTCACCAATTCATTTTTAAAAAAATTGTTTAGACACCAAAAGGAGAGAGAACAAAAGGGAATGCCCTGCTGCAGAGGCAGGGTGGGGTGGTGGGGGATAGGGTGGGGATGGTGAGAGGGATACTGGAATCACTGTTGGAGGTGAATGGGGACTGGTGGAGGGATTGGTAAACGATCACTGTATGAGTGAAATGCAAACAAAAGAGTTCATAAGTTTGTAACTGTACATCACAGTGATTCTCTAATAAAAAATTTTAAAAAATTATTTTAGAGAAAGGAGTACCTTGTGGGTCATCCCAGGAAATATAGTCAACCAATAGATCTCTGACCTGACATGGCCCACTCTGATGTTCTCAACCCTAGACTGGAATTATTAGCTCTCTAGGATATTCAGTATACCTGTTAAAAAAGTCACTGGTGTTTTTATAGGAAGTTGACAGGTCACAGTGCACAGGAATAGTAAGTGAGAGGGGAGAGGTAGTGAACCAGGTGCCAATAATGGCTGCTTACCCGGATTCCAAGGAAAGCACCTTATTTTCTATACTATCACTCCAGCCACTAGGAATCTGTTTTCATCTGGACTCCATGAGTACTGATTCTCAGAGCAGGAGCATGTGATGGCCTTCTGGTTTCATTTGGTCTTATCTCAGATTCCATATTATTTAGTTCTTGATTTATTAAGAATCTTGTGTGTTCTTCTTTCACCAATGAATAGTTAGTCAAGTTTCTCTCAGGAATGATTGGGAAAATGTTTAGTATATGTATTTATGGTTGTGGTATAAGTTTCTTACTTAAGGAGACCTGGCTTCCTTTTAAAGAGTGGGCACTGAGATTGTGAACTGATTCAAATCTGGAATCTGGAAGGGAAAGTGATTCTTCATCATGACAACAAATATCAGCCTTCTACGAGCTTGAGACTTAAAAAAAATTAAATTAGCATATCTCATCAGCTATTCAATTTTTTCTTCACTAGGAGCTCCAGAATCCAGTAGCCATATCTCTAGATCCCAGTGTGTTATGAAACCTATATGGCTATTCCGGCCTTTCTTCTCAACTTAGTAACCACATTTATCTATTTTTGATACTGAAATGGAATCACCAAGCTCAGTAATCCAAGAATCCCATCATTCTATTGACAGTGACACCTCACATGTGTACAGTGGCTGCCTGAGGCCCACCATCATGAAATTACTCAAAGGTGCCACTGGCTTGTGACAGGCTCTAAATCAGTTCCAACTCAAGCAAACATAAACAAATGGGACTACATTAAACTAAGAAGCTTCTGCACTTCAAAAGAAACAGTGACCAAAATACAGAAAGAGCCCACAGAATGGGAAAGAATATTTACCTAATACCCATCTGTAAGGGATTAAGATCCAGGATATACAAGACACTAGTAGAATTGTATAAGAAAAAAACCTCCAACCCCATCAAAAAATGGGGAGAAGAAATGAACAGAAGTTTCTTCAACAAAGAAATACAAATGGCCAAAAGGCACATGAAAAAATGCTCCACATCGCTAGTCATCAAGGAGATGCAAATCAAAACAACAATGAGATATCATCTCACACCACAGAGACTGGCACATATTCAAAAGAACAAAAGCAACCAATGCTGGCGTGGATGTGGGGGAAAAGGGACACTCCTCCACTGTTGGTGGAAATGTCGACTGGTCCAGCCTTTCTGTAAAACAATATGGACAGTCCTTCAAAAACTAGAAATTGAGCTTCCATATGACCTTGCAACACCACTTCTGGGAATATATATGGAGGATGCAAAAAAGCACAGTAGAAATGACATCTGTACCTATATATTCATTGCAGCACGGTTCACAATAGCCAAAATATGGAAACAACGGGAGTGCCCTAAAACAGATGACATGTTAAAAAAACTTTGGTACATCTACACAATGGGATACTATGTAGCTATGGTAGATATTATAATATCTACCATTGTGTAGATGTACTTTGGTAGATGTACTTTGGTACATCTACACAATGGAATACTTTAGGAGAGATGAAGTCATGAAATTTGCTTATAAATGGATAGACATGGAGAGTGTCATGCTAAGTGAAATAAGTCAGAAAGAGAGGGACAGACATAGAAGGACTGCACTCATTTGTGGAGTATAGAATAACATCACATGAGGCTGACACCCAAGGACAGTAAATAGAAGGGCCAGGGGGATTGCTCCATAGATGGAAGACTGCTTCATGAGTGGAGGGGAGAAGGCAGATGGAATAGAGAAGGGATCACTAAGAAAATGATAGCTGGAGGAATCAGTCGGGTTGGGAGATGTGTACCAAAAGTAGATAATGGACCAAACATGATGACCTCTCAGTGACTGTGTTGCAAACCATAATGCCCAAAAGGAGAGAGAGAGTATGGGAAATATTGTCTGCCATAGAGGCAAGGGGAGGGTGGGATAGGGGGGTATACCTGGGATATTGGTGGTGGGGAATGTGCACTGGTGGAGGGATGGGTGTTTGATCATTGTGTGATTGTAACCCAAACATGAAAGCTTGTAACTATCTCACGGTGATTCAATAAAATTAAAAAAAATTTAACTAAAAATAATAATATTTGTCCCCCCCAAGAAAATACTAGTTCCAATCAGTTCCAACTCTCCTATTTCCTTAATCCTTCTGACCTCTTCCTCAATAATATGTTGAGGAAATTCTAGTGATATTCTGTTTATTTGTGTAGACAAAATTCCATCCAAATGGTTTGTTACGGTAAGTTCTGGTTTTCTTTTAATTAATTAATGTTTTCTATTTTTTCCCTTATACTTTATGTAAACTCTGTAGCTTACAAAGTTGTTCCTGATGATTTGCTACAGGTATTCAATATTCCAACACCAAACCCACCACCACTATGCTTTTACTCCACCATTGTCTCTAATTTCCCCAACCACCGCTTAGGCCTGTTCTGATAGCAGGTCCACAATAACTTATTTAATATTACTTGTTATCAATAATTTGCTAACAGAATGATCAAAAATGTTCTCTTAGAAGAAAGTTAGTGAAGATTGTTGTATCTCAACATGGAGCCATTAAGTCCTTACATAAGAGATTACTAAAATGTAAGGTTAAGCCTTCTGTGCTTATATTTTGTTAACCAAGTTGGTTGCCTTGTACATTTCATCCCATTCTGATTCTGATACTCCTGACCTATTCTGATATTGCAATATTCTTGAATCTTGACTTGTGGCTAAATAACTCCAAGTAGGAAAATATTCCCTTTACCTGGACCTATATTCCTCCCTGCCCCAGCCCAATCAGTTCAAAATTATTTCTTCTACACAATCCCTGGGTTCTTCCCAGATATAATAGTCAGAGCCCAGAAGGGCTTTGATCTGTATTCTACTTTTACCCAAAGCAGGGACTGACACCCTCGCCTTGGTTGCACAGAAATCTGACTGGTGGAAAGCATCAAGAGTGGATGGGATTGATTTCCAGAAAAACCAGAAGCATCTTGCTGGACTCCTGCTTCCCCCGAGATCATTTTCAGACTCTTCTGGCAAAAAGAAAGTTTTCAGAGTGTGACAGGCAGATTTCTTAGACTTAAACACTCAAATGTTCCTATTTCATGTCTTGGATTCTGCCTCATGCATTGAACTCTGGCTTTAAATATGACACTGGTCAAAACTATGCTGTCTTGGAGCCAGAGAAATAGTACAGCAGGTAGGGTGCTTTCCTTTCTTTATTTCAGCTGTAACTCCTTGGACCTTCTTCAAACAAGGTCTGCAACTGGTCCTTAAAAGTTGACAAAAGAGGAGCAGAAGCAACAGTAGAGCAGGTAGGGTGCCGTCTTGCATGTACCTGACCCAGGGATATACCCAACTACCCTATATAGTTCCTCAATTCTTGAACACAGAGCCAGGAATAAATCCCGAACAACGCCAGGTATGGACCAAAACAAAACTTGAAAGGGCCCTGTGGCTTTCACACTATGACTAGACTTAGCAATTGGGTACCTTGAGCCTGTTTTCTCCTTTCAGCCAGAAATCAGGTTACTCCACATCTTTAAAGGTATCATTGACTCCATAAAGTTTAAGTGCCTCCATACAACTATAACCTACACCCAGACTTCATCTCAATTTAGCATAGGTAAGAGTTGAAGGCATTGCAGTAATGAACCTTGATATTTGAGTTGCCATTCACCACTAAATTGCTGTCATACCTGTGAATATCTGATCCTAAATTTCAAGCAGCCTATTAGGCCTAACAGGCATCTCTAGGAAGTGAGCCTGAGTCAGAGGACTCCTCTCAGGGCTGTGTTAAGGAGCATAGCATGAAGGACAAGTGAATTGCAGCAGGAAAGGGAGAGAGGCAGTGTGAGGCTGTTACTGAGTGGATAGACTGCACTGTAGGACGGTATTCCAAGAACCTGTCTAAATAGCACCCATCAGGTTCCATATCTATTGATCAACAATTCACCCACATAGGAGGATGAACCCAGACTGCACTTTGTCCATCTGAAAGCCTCAAGCATAGGAGAGAAGCCTGGTAAGGAAGAGGAGGTGAGGGACTATTAGAATGCCCCTCTATGGAACCCAGGTAGAGATGGAACTAAAGCCCAGAAGTCTCTGAATTGGTCCAAGACAATACTTTGGGAACAGTGGACAAACATCCTGGATCCACCTGTACTCTAGACAAACAAATTTAGAGAGGTCAGGAAGGACCCAGGAGTGTGCGCTTATAAGTATTTGGTTTTGATTTGGGGCCACATCCGGCATTGCTCAAGGCTTAGTCCTGGCTCTTTGGACCAAGATCTCTCCTGGTAGTGTTCAGAAGGACTATATGTGGCTCTGGGAATCAAACCAGAGTCACGAATGTACAAGGCAAGTACCTTACCTGGTGTACTATCTCTCTGAGCCTTTGCTCATGTCTGTATTGTATTGACATAGGTGAGAGTTAGAAAAAATATAACAACTGGATTATTAATATCTGGGGTGGGGAGGAAGATAGCTCCATGGTAGAGCACGTGACTAATATGTGCAAGGCCCTGAGTTCAGTCCCTGGTATCATTTGACCCCTAAATACTTCAACACATTTCCTTACTCAGTAGTCTGTATTCAACAGGTAAGTGAGATCTTCGTATGTTTGTCTTTCTTCTTCTGAATCCCAGAAATGCAAGGATGGTTCAACATATGCAAATCAATTAATATAATACACCACACTAATAAAAGGAAAGATAAAAATAATTTGATCATATCAATTGCCGCAGAGAAAGTTTTTCACAAGGTCCAACATCCATTCATGATAAAAATTCCTCAACAAAATAAGGGTGTAAGGAACCTTCCTCACGATAATTATGACCACCTATGACAAACCTACAGCCACAAGAAATCCAAACTGGAAAAGAAGAACTCAAACTATCACTATTTGCAGATGACATGATAATATGCATATTCATAGAAGACCCTAAAGAATACACAAAAAAGCTCCTAGAAACAATAAACCAATATAGAAAAGTGTTCAGGTACAAAGTCAATACACAAAAATCAGTCACATTCTTATATACAAAGAATGAAGCAGAGGAGAAAGCAATTAAGGAGTCTATTCCATTTAAAATAGTATCCGAAAAATCAAGCATCTAAGAGTTAACTTAACAAAAGACGTGGGAGAGCTTATACCATGATAACTTTAAATTACTTAAGAAAAATTTAGAGGAAGACCTTAGGAAGTGAATAAATTTCCACGCTTATGAATTAGAAGAATAAATATTATTAAAACAACTATCCTACCTAAACTATTATGTAGATTAAAAGCAATTTCCACACAAATTTAGAAGACAACTTCCAGGATTAAAAAAAACAATATGTTGGGGTGGAATCAGAAAAGACTGTGAACAACCAGAACCATCCGAAAAATCAGAAACTGGGAGGTATTCCACTGCTTAATTTGGAGTTGTGTTATAAAGCTGTAGTGATAAAAACTGCCTGGCACTGGAATAAAGATAGATACTCTGATCAATGGGTCAGAATCAAATACCCTATGACAAAATCCTATATATGTGGGCAGTTAATTTTTGATAAGGGAGCTGAGAACATGAAATGGAGTAAAGATAGCCTCTTCAACAAATGGTGCTAAGAAAAATTGAATAACTACATTTAAGAAAGTAAAACTGAATTCATATCTTACACTTCATACAAAAGTCAATTCAAAGTGGATCAAAGACCTTGAGATCTCATTGTACATTTCCTTAAAGTACATTGAGGAAAATATAGGCAGAACAAGCACTTCAAGATTCGAACCTTAAAGATGGCTTCAGTGATCTGATACCATTGGCAAAGACAACAAAATCAAAAATAAATTGAACTGCATAAAGTTAGAGTTTCTGCATGGCAAAAAAAAAAAAACAGACCATTTTTCTGATTTAAAACCCCACCACTTGGCCCTGACAGGAGAGTGAGACAGCAAATGTGATACTTGGGACAACATGCAGCAAGACAAGGCAAGGCAAATCACCCATAAGCAACAATTTTTCAGGGGCAGGGGTCACACCCAGTGATGCTCAGGGTTTACTCCTTGCCCTGCACTCAGGAATTACTCCTGATGGAGCTTGGAGGACCAGATGGGATGCCTAGGACTGAACTTAGGTTAGCTGTGTGCAAGACAAATGCCCTAGCCGCTCTGGCCCCCCGTTTAATTGATTGTTAAAATAGGTTCATGACACAAATATTATTAATGTCTGTCTAAAACAATTAGAAATTCTTTTTTAGAACGCTGAATAATTCTGCTGCAATCTGTTTTTTTTTTAGTTTATTCTTTTATTGAATCACCATGTGGAAAGTTACAAAGCTTTCAGGTTTAAGTCCCAGTTATACAATGCTCAAACACCCATCCCTTCACCGTGCACATATTCCACCACCAGGAATCACAGTATACCTCCCTCCCACCCCCCAACCTCCCCACCCCCCCACCCCGCCTTCCCAGCCCTCCACCCTGCATGGAACCTGGATAACTGATAACAACTATCAATTTTTAAAGATTAATGGTTTAACTGACTATTGGTTGTCTTATTATTTTTTATTATTTTCTTCAGCTTCCAGGCACATAAGGTATCTATAAATAATAAAAATTTGCCTCATTCTACCAATATCTACATATTCTTTTTTTTTCTTTTAAAAAATGCATTGGCACACTGTGGCAGAACACTTTCAAGCACATAGGTCCTTGTTTGGAATACTTGCCCTGTTGTTAACTTACAAATAATTGCCTTTATCATTTGCTACAAATGTTAAAGTGTGCTTTGAGGTCTCAGTTACTAGAATTTTATTTATGAGAGTATACTAAATTTTGGCACTGGCATTTTTTTTTAATTTTATTTATTTTTAATTAGAGAATCACCGTGAGGGTACAGTTACAGATTTATACACTTTTGTGTTTATACTTCCCTCATACAAAGTTCGGGAACCCATCCCTTCACCAGTGCCCATTCTCCACCACCCGTAAACCCAGCGTCCCTCCCACCCTCCCCAATCCCATCTCCCCCCCACCCCACCCTGCCACTGTGGCAAGGCATTCCCTTCTGTTCTCTCTCTCTAATTAGCTGTTGTGGTTTGCAATAAAGGTGTTGAGTGGCCGCTGTGCTCAGTCTCTAGCCCTCATTCAGCCCGCAACTCCCTTCCCCCACATGGCCTTCGACTACAATGTAGTTGGTGATCGCTTCTCTGAGTTGACCTTTCCCCGGAACGTGAGGCCAGCCTCGAAGCCATGGAGTCAACCAATGGAACAGGGTGGAATACCCCTACACACAACCCCAAATGTATGACCATCTAATCTTTGATAAGGGAGCAAGAGATGTGAAGTGGAGCAAGGAAAGCCTCTTTAACAAATGCTGCAATCTGTTAAAAGCAGCCCTGGTGAGTCCTGAAATTGTTGCTTACTGTGCTACTGTGCAGTAATAGAACAGTCCTCAAGGTGGCATTACCCCTCAAATAAACCGGTTTTTTGTTTTTGTTTTTTTACATTTTCTAAGTGGAGATATACACACACACACTGACAAAGATTTTACTCACTCTGAGATTTTTTTTAGTTTTTTTTTTAAGTATTTTTGGGGGCTGGGGTCACACCCAGTGTGCTCAGGGCTTACTCCTGGCTCTGTGCTCAGGGATCACTGTTGGGCTTGGAGGACCATATGTGGTGCTGGGGATTCAACTCTGTTCAGCAGCGTGCAAGGTAGATGTGCTGCTGTACTAGCAGTCCCTCTTATATTATTTTATTTGATTTTTAAAATTTTCTAACTGAATATCCATGAGATAGATCATCACAAAGCTGTTCACAATCGGGTTTCAGTCATACAATGATCCAACAGCCATCCCTCCACTAGTGTACATTTCCCAGCACAGTGTTCACCATTTCCCTCCCACCATCCTCCAACACCCCCTTTCCCCCCCGCCCCGGTCTGCCTCTATGGCAGGCAGTTTTCTTCTTTATCTCTCTCCTTTTGTGCACTATAGTTTGCAGTACAGGTATTAAGAGGTCAGTACGTTTGTTCAGGGCATTCAGTATTTTTATTGGAAAGGTGAGGTTGGAGTAGTTTTTTAACTGGGTGTCAGCTTGGGATGTGGACATGACTGCCAAGGCTTCTGGAAAAAACAGGGGCGAGCTCACCCTGACCTCGAGAAAGCCTGGAGATTTCAGTCACAAAACCTGCATATCCGAATTTTCATCAGATTATATCTTGGTGATAGCGCAGCGGGTAGGGTGTTCGCCTTGCACACGGCGGACTCGGGTTCAATTCCTCCACTCATCTCGGAGAGCCCAGCAAGCTGCCGAGAGTATCTCACTCGCACAACAGAGCCTGGCAAGCTCCCCGTGGTAAATTCGATATTCCAAAAACAGTAACAATAAGTCTCACAATGGAGACGTTACTGGTGCCCGCTCGAGCAAATCCAGCAAATCGAGCTATGGGATGACAGTGAAAGTGACAGTATATCTTGGTGAGGTCCATCCTGAGATGGTGGAGTCTGGTCAGGGGTATGGTGGTGATTTTGGATTGTGGGAGCAAGCAGCTTCTGGGGGCTCTGCTTTGCATGGGCGCCAGGCTGACCCACCCCCCTCTGATTTACGGTCTGTTCAGCCATGAGCAGGTACAAGATTAACTGTGGCTTTTGATCTCTTTCGAGATTTATTTATGGTGCTGATAAATGAGCTCATATAGCTGAGCTGGAGGTGGTCTGTGGGTCTGGCTCCCACATACCTGACTTATGGCTGTTTAATTTCTCAGGAAACTTGGTCCCTAATTGTTGGGGTCCAGCCAGAGGCACAATGGCAATTTGGGGGTATAGGAAGCCTGAAGGCAGTATCAGGCTGCTGATACACTTGCCCTGCAGGTACAGGTTGACCTGCTGGCTGCACTGTCCCCCCACCAGTCCCTTTTTTTTTTCATTTTATTTTATTTATTTATTTTTATTTTTTTAAACTTTTAATTAAATCACCATGTGGAAAGTTACAAAGTTCTCAGGTTTATGTCTCAGTTATACAATATTCAAACACCCATCCCTTCACCAGTGCCCATATTCCACCACCAAAAACCCCAATATACCCCCGTCCCCACCCCCTACCCCCTACTGTATAACGAATGAATTTCACTTCATTTTCTCTTTACCTTGATTACGTTCCATATTTCAACACACAACTCACTATAGTTGTTGGAGTTTCCACCCAAGAGAGACAGACCTACTACCAAGGAAGCATTTGATAATTAGTTTTCCATTGCTGAGAATGAAGAGATATGTAGCCCCACTGCTACAAGTACATAACTCTTCTTTTTTTTTCCTTTTCCCTTTTTTTTTTCCCCTCATCCCCCTTCCCACGCCTCATAGTATGGTGTACACCACGCCACATCGGCCGGCGTGGGGCTGTTGCTTAGTTCACAGTCCAGAGAGGTGGCTGCTACATTAATAACCTTCAATATTTCAACAAAAACTTACTGTTATTATTTGGAGTTCCCCCCCCCAAGTCAGACCTGTTCAAAAGGAACCGTTTCACATAGCTGACAATTATAGATGTTAAGTCGCGCAGACGCGGTAGCGTCCGCGCGGTTTTGGATTTCTGTATAAAGTCCAGGGAAAATTCTACCAGAAATTGCATAGCCCAGTTCGCAGTCCCAGTGCATTGTTATTAGAAGCTGTGCTGGATGCCTGAAAGTGTTAGGTCTCTGGAATCAAAGTCTTTAGGCGCAGAGGGTCCGCTTCATGCCAGCAGCTCCGAATTTATCTGGGCCAGGGTGTGCCGGTTACACCCCCTTCCCATGAGTCCCTGGGAGCTCCAAGTGTAAAAATCGAGTACCTCTGGGTTAGGATTCTTAAAGATGGCACCTGCCATGCGGTTGCCGCTGCCGCTGTTTTCCGTGCAGGAAGACAGGGTGGGGAGGAAAAAATCCTCCCCCGGCAGCACAGAGTTGAAGCCCAGTTCGCAGTCCCAGTGCATTGTTATTAAAAGCTGTGCTGTCAGCGCAGGATCCGCGGTTTTCCTGAGCGCAAAATGGAGCCGGCGATCCAGCTGAAACAGGACGCTTTCGCGCGCTTGCGGGAGACCCCAGGGGGCGGGGGCGGCGACCCCCGCCCACAGCAGATAGATATTTAAACCCACCTCCCCCACGTGTGCTTCCCTTTGGATCCGGCTGCGGAGCGAGCATGATGGAAGAGCCCAAGGGAGCGCCCTTGGACTCCAGGCAGCCCACTGAACTAATTCCGGCATGGGACCAGAGACCCCGCGGTGCGCTGAAACAGTGGGACCCGGGCATCCCCCAATTCTTTTAACCTGTCTCTCTCTCTCAACTCCTCCCTCCTGAGCACAGCGCAGGATCCGCGGTTTTCCTGAGCGCAAAATGGAGCCGGCGATCCAGCTGAAACAGGACGCTTTCGCGCGCTTGCGGGAGACCCCAGGGGGCGGGGGCGGCGACCTAATGTCATCTTAGCATCAGCAATATGTAATGGTTCGCTTTTAATGGGTCGGACTTTTGTGGGAGATCCTAACAAGAATAGTAAGTCTGTTGCTGAAATATTGAAGGCAATCAAAACGGTAGCCATCTCTCTAGACTAAACTAGGCTATATCCCCACGCCAGCTGAGAAGAAATTTTCTTCTTTCTCGGGAAGAAACGCGACGTATCGTCAACTACAGTGTGATGTCCATTAAGCAAACAGACCTGGTGGCGTGGGAATGGGATATAAGGGGAAAAATTATGTACATGGAACAGTGGGACGCTGGTGGAATCTCGAGCCGGAGCCGATACCAGCGCAAGACCTTCGGTTCCAGAAACTGCTTCCAGACACTCTACTAGTCTATCAACTAAGCCAGAGCCCCACGTCTGCTGATGACGGGAAATAACCATCCTTTTCGTTTTTTTTTTTTTTTCCCTTGTCAGGCAGCGTGGCGATTACTAAACAGGCGTGAACTCGGTGGCGCGGGGCAAGGGGGAAAAAGAAAAGTTATGTAACAAACAGCGGGACTTAATATCTCTATATTCTTAGCAGTGGAGAACTATCAAATGCCTCCTTGGCAATAGGACTGCTTTTCTTTTTTGGGGGAAACCCCAACAACGGTAGTGAGTTGTGTGTTGAAACATGGAATGTAATCGAGATAAGGCATAAACGAAGTGAAACTTATCAAGTACAAGGGTGGGGACTGGGGAGGTGGGAGGGGGCGGCAGGTATACTGGGGGGGTTGGTGATGGAGGATGGGCACTGGTGAAGGGAAGGGTGTTTGAGAATTGTATAACCGACATAATCCTGAGAACTATGTAACCCTCCACATGGTGATTCAATAAAAAAAAAAAAAAAAAAAAAAAAAAGCTGTGCTGGATGCCCGAAAGTGTTAGGTCTCTGGAATCAAAGTCTTTAGGCACAGAGGGTGCCCACCAGTCCCTTTTAAAAAGGTTCAACTCAGCATAAGCTAAGCACAATTAGTGCTTAGTGGCTCTGTATTTTGACCGCTGGGTTGACTTTAGTAAAGGCACATATAATGCAGGTTTTCCCCAACTGAAAAAGAAGTTTACTAATATCTTTAACATGTTTGTATTTTCAGTTACCGGAGCTGATGAGCTAGTGGATGGCCATAATAAATAAGAGAATTAGGCATTTACTGGCTTAGAAGAAGGCCCTAAATGGCCTCTACCTGAAAACCCAAATTTGGACTGGCTCCCATCCCACTGCCCTCCCCAGGCAGGCTTGGCCCATGGCCAGGGCAAGTGTTCTCAAAGACCTCTTCCTGAGGAGCAGAGATGGGGCCCAGGTGGCTGGCTCCATTGCTCATGCCTCCTTTCCTCCCTGCACCCATGTTTGTTCCCTCCCGGCCCCCAGCTCTTGCAGCCTATGGCACTGGAACAGGGCTCTGTCTTTTCAGGCCACCCACATCTCTCAGAACCATGTTTCCTCTGGCCCATTCCCCACCACACAGCCCCCTCAGGGTGCCTGGACCCCTGGGGCCAGGGTGACGATGCTTAGGTCCCCTGCTGCTTCCAACCACTTGTGATATGTTCTTGTTGTGGAGCTGGAGGCTTGGTGTTAGCCCGCAGCCCTGGGAGAAGGAAGGAGAGAACAGTCCAGTGTGCCAGCCTCCGGGAGAGTGAAACTCGGGCGCAAGAAGTTGGAGGGGTGCATGTGGATGCCCCAGAGAACCCTGGGCTGCTTTTCTATCCCAATGCCTTGGATACAGTGAGGGCGGGAAAAGGCTTAAAACCCTGACAGCACTTGTCTCCCTATCTCAAAGAGCTCTTGCGGAGATATGCCAGGTTCAGGGCCCGCCAGGAAGCTGCTGGTCAGCCTTTAGTGGGCAGGAGGACCAGCAGTCAGGTTCCCACCTTCCCTACAGTCTGATCACCTTGCTGGAAGCTTCCTTCTTAATAGAATTTGTGGGTCCTTAATACCCAAGAGTAAAAAAAAAAAGAAAGAAAGAAAGAAAAAAAATACCCAAGAGTAGTAGTTTATAATACCAGGAGGTTGTCTTCATGGCTTGGAAGCTAGCCTCACACACTGGGGGAAAGTCATCCCAGATAGAGAAGGGAGCACCAAGTAAAATGTGATTGGAAATCCTGAGTGGGGAAGGAGATGCATGCTGAAAGTAGACTAGAGACTGTACATGATGGCCACACATGTACAAACCACGACACCCAAAAGGAGAGAGCAAGAACAAATTGGAATGCTCTGCCACAGAGGTGGAGTGAAGTGGGGGGGGAGGGGATAGGGGGGTGGGAAGGATACTGGGTTTATAAGTGGTGGAGAATGGACACTGGTGGAGGGATGGGCTCTCGAACATTGCATGAGGGTAAAACAAGCACGAAAATGTGTGAATCTGTAACTGTACCCTCACTGTGACTCACTAATTAAAAAATCAATAAATTATAAAAAAAATAAAAAGCAAAAAAAAAGTTGGTGGGTCTTTCAGAGGGAGGTCATCAAAATCTAAAGCTCGAATTCCCAAAGAATTCCAAAGAATTTCCAAAGAATTCCAGCGTGGTGCTGGAAAACAGTTCAACAAAATATTGGATTTGTTTGGGGGTGGCTTTGGTTGCCTGTTAGCTCTTTCTTTGCTCAATATTATTGGTCTGTTCCCCCCCCCCCATGGGTAAACAACCTGCAGAAAAGACTAGGAGGAAGCTGTGATTCTGTCTGACTCTCTGCGACTGCATCTCCCTGCAAGGCAGCAGCCCGCAGACTGCTCACAGTTTTCAACCAACAGCAGCTTTTGTGTTGTACCTGGCATGATGGCTTGCAGAGGCGGGCAAGAGGGGTGCTGGACAGGGTGAGTGCAACAGCTCCACTGACAAGAGATGCCTGGCAGAGTCATGGACGGGCAGACCCCCTGCTGACCTGCTTCCATCCAGCCCTTTCCCTGAGCTTGCTCGTTCCCCCTTCTATTCTTCATTCCAGCCCTGTCCTGGGGTTTAGAACAATGACCTCTGTTCTTCCAGCTCATGATTTCACACACATACACACACGTGCACACATATGAACACATGTACATATATGCACACACATGCACACACTAGACACACACCCACACAAGGTGCCCCAGAGTCGTGCATCTCTTGTCCTCACCTGGGCAAGAACAGGGTTCTATTTCACAGCGGGCGGTGTTTCCCACATAGTCAGGGGTTCCATATTTCTAGGGACACCCCTTTAGGAGTTTCATGTCTGTTCCCAGGAAGGAACACTCCTAAGGAAGGACTCCTGTGCTCATGAAGCAACAGCGAGTCTTAGGGCCTCACCTAGGAGAAAGGGGTGCAGGGAGTCTGGGGGCCAGGCTCTACACACCTCATTCCACCTGCTCACACCTCCTCAGCCTGGCTGGTTTTTGAGCCGAGAGGAAGGAGTGAAAGCACTGTCCACAGGAGATGCTCAGGTAAGTGGTGCTCCCTCCAACAGGCTGTCCCCCGGCCCTGTGTTCCCTTCTGCACTTCCAGGATATGCCTCCTGCTGGGAAGACCCACCTGGCGAGGTTGGATCCCACGTTAGCACAGAGCCGGTGGTTTGGCTGACATCTACCACAGACAACGTTTTGAAGGGGTGTTCAGGTCAAGCTGAGTGTTCTAGAATGTTCTTCGAGGCCAGGGAGAGGTGTGTGCCTTTCAGAGTCAACCGGTCTGAGCTCAAGAGGGTTGGTCCCTGAGGGTGGGATTCTGATCAGACCGGAATAGCTGAGGTTGCTGGAAGTCACCATTTCTCCTACTGAACTTGGAGCCATTATTAAAAGAGTGGTTCGTAATTATGTAAGTTGTATAATATTTTTTGCTAGTTTGATTTAATTTTTTAAAAAATTTTGTGGCCACACCTGGTGGTGCTCAGGACTTACTCCTGGCTTTGCACTCAGGAATTACTCCCGTGGTGATCAGGGGACCATCTGGGATGCTGGGAAGCAAACCCCAGTCCTCCATGTGCAAGAAAAACACCCTAGCCACTGTACTATCACTCAGGCCCCTCATTTAATCTATCTTTCTAATAGTTTTCTTAGTTATAGTTCTGCTACTTTAGATTTCTGATGCTAAGTGCCAATCAGGTTGGTTTCTGCTTCTCCCTCCTGTTTGTATTTTGTTTTGAGAGTAAGCCTAGATGTTCAAGTCTTTAAAAACTGTGAAACTCCCATATCCCATATTTGCACACAACAGCATATTGACAATTTGGACCATGATTTATGTTGTAAAATCAAGCTATTTTTTGTGGCACTGTATCCCATGCCTCTGAAAGTTCTAATAAGTTCTCTCTATGCCTCTCCCCACCCTGATAAGGCCCCAAGTAGCCACCCACGAACTGCTCCTCTGGCTCCTGAATGGCCATGATCCCAGAGGCACACAAACCAATCTCGGAACCCTGCGGCTTTTGGCAGAAATCCCTCCAGACTTATTACTAAAATATCAGAAAGCCAAAATCATCATATGCTCTTCCTAATCAGCAATAGAAAAAAATTATCTAATGATGCCTTTTTGGCAGCTCTGATTATTGGGGAAAATTCCAAATAATAATGGTGATTCTTTTGTTAAAATACTGAATGTGATCAAAGTGGAGAGAGAATACAGTGGAAACCATCTGACAGATAGACAGGGGGAGGGGTGGGAGGGGTGTATACTGGGGTTCTTGGTGGTGGAAAATGTGCACTGGTGAAGGGATGGTGTTTGATCATTGTATGACCGAAACTTAAACTGGAAAGCTTTGTAACTGTTCTCATGGTGATTCAACAACAGAAAAATATTCTCTCATTGTATAAAAAAAAGCCCTCCAACCTCATCAAAAAATGGGGAAAAGAAATGAACAGAAGTTTCCTCAAAAAAGAAATACAAATCGCCAAAAGGCACATGAAAAAGTGCTCCACATCATTGGTCATCAGGGAGATGCATATCAAAACAACGATGAGATATCTCATCTCACACCACAGAGACTGGCACACATTCAAAAGAACAAAAGCAACCAGTGCTGGCGTGGATGTGGAGAAAAAGGGACACTCCTTCACTGTTTGTGGGAATGCTGACTGGTCCAGCCTTTCTGGAAAACAATATGCAAAAACTAGAAATTGAGCTTCCATATGACCCTGCAATACCACTTCTGGGAGTATATCCTGAGGATTCAAAGGAGCACAGTAGAAATGACATCTGTACCTGTATGTTAGTTGCAGCACTGTTCACAATAGCCAAAATATGGAAACCACCCAAGTGCCCTAAAACAGATGACATGTTAAAGAAACTTTGGTACATCTACACAATGGAATACTATGCAGCTATCAGGAGAGATGAAGTCATGAAATTTGCTTATAAATGGATAAACATGGAGAGTATTATGCTAAGTGAAATGAGTCAGAAAGAGAGGGACTGAACTCATTTGTGGAGTGTAGGGTAGCATCACATGAGACTGACAACCAAGGACCATAGATACAACGGCCAGGGGGATTGCCCCATAGCTGGAAGACTGCTTCATGAGCAGAGGGGAGAAGGCAGATGGAATAGAGAAGGGATCAATAAGAAAATGATGGCTAGAGGAACCAGTTGGGATGGGAGATGCATGCCGAAAGTAGATAATGGACCAAACATGATGACCTCTCAGTGTCTGTGTTGCGGGCTATAATGCCCAAAAGTAGAGAGAGAGTATGGGGAATATTTTCTGCCTTAGAGGCAGCGGGAGGGTGGGAAAGGGGGGGTATACCGGGGATATTGGTTGTGGGGAATGTGCACTGGTGGAGGGATGGGTATTTGATCATTGTGAGATTGTAACCCAAACATGAAAGCTTGTAACTATCTCACAGTGATTCAATAAAATTTTAAAAATTAAAAAAAAATAAAAACACCCCCCCGATCATGGAAAAAAAAGAAAAATATTTTCTCTATAGCTAAAAAAATTAAGGAAAAAATGCAAATGGGGCTGGAGAGATAGCACAGGGGATAATGTTCCTGCCTTGCATGTGGCTGACCTGGGGTTGATCCCAAGAACCTCATATGGTCCCCAGAGGTTGCCAGGAGTAATCCCTGAGAGCAGAGTCAGGAGCAAGCCCTGAGCACAGCCCATGTGCTCCAAAAAACCAAACCACAACAAAAAACCCAACTATGTACCAATTCAGATTCTTGGTTGCAAGCAGTAGTAATCAGTTCTCACTGTTTTAAAGTAGGAAAGGACTTTATTATTTGGGATAAAATGGGAATAGATCACAGAATTGGAAAATCAGGAAAAAGGATTCAAATTTTGTGTTCTAGACTTTGTGTTCTAGACTTTGGGGTGGGATGGATCATCTGCCAGAGACTGAATTACATTCAGAGCCTGGCCGTCAAAGGGTAAGAGAAAACATTGTCCCAGGGCAGCTGACTTGAAGGAGGTGGAAGCCCCCAACTCAGCAGCTGTACAGCTCACCAGTCCTCCAGGCCCCTAGGCAGTCCCACCTTTCCACCAGATGTGCTATGATATTTTTGATATCATTCATTTCTTTGAAGATAATTTATTTATATTTGGCCACAGCTCTCTGGCTTAGGAATCACTTCTGGTAGAGCTTGAGAGACCATATGTGATGCTGGGGACTGAGCTGGTGTTTGCCATGTGCAAGGTAAATCTTACCTGCTGCACTCTCTTGCCAGCCCAGGACCACAGACTTTTAATAGGAAGCTTTCTAATATTTCACTACAGCAATTGTGGGTACTAAGGATATTTTAGATTATCTGTTTGGTTTAGAAATTTTCCTTGTATTCTCAACTCAATGAGAGTTTTGAAAACAGAAGTAGGTATTTTATTTTATACATAAAAAAATCTTTGGTACAAAGTTTTCTACCCTTAATTACCTAAGACACTAAGATTATCACTAAGATTTTCTAGTGTTGAACCAGTCTTGTATCAAGGACAGTCACTTAATGATTCATTCCACAAATATTTATTGAGTGCTTACTATGTACAAATGTTTCTTTTGGTCCTGGGGATAAACAGATAGGACAGGAGAGAACAAAACAGAAATAAAATCAGGTACTTCTCAAAGAGTATACATTCTGGCTCGAGGGGGACAGGCAATTCCATAAAAGGACGGGGTTGGTGGGAGGTGGGCTCAGTCGAAGTACACGGGCTTCACATCTGCCCTGGGTTAAGTTATACACACACACACACACACACACACACACACACACGTTAAAACAAGATTATCTGAATTCATGAGATTTATCTCCAGCACTTCCCACATCTCTGAGTACAATCCCAGTGCCACGACAAAGGCAGAAGTCCAGAATCTTTCACCAAAGTATTTGGGCAGTAAAGCCAAAGGTGTGACCCCAGCACTGTAACAAATGGATGATGTCCATGTATAAACAATTATAACTAATAATAATAAATAATATATTAAACATATATTTATATTTAATTTAAAATATAATCACTGTCATCACTGTCATCCCGTTGCTCATCGATTTGCTTGAGCGGGCACCGGTAACATCTCTATTATGAGACGACTTGTTACTGTTTTTGGCATATCGAATATGCCAGGGGTAGCTTGCTAGGCTCTGTATATTAAATAATATATTAAATATATAATGTAATATGCAATAATATAAATATATAACATGTAAAATATATTTTAAGTTATATTTAAAATGTAATATGTCTGTGTGATAGTACTCTGGGGAGAAATAAAATCTAGATAAAACCTGGAAAGGGATAGAAAGAGGAGGAAAGTGGTGGTGAAGTGTGAGTGATTTTCTTTTTTTTTTTCCTTAATTTTATTGAATCACCGTGAGTTAGTTATAAGCTTTCATGTTTGGGTTACAATCTCGCAACGATGAAACACCCATCCCTCCACCAGTGCACATTCCCCACCACCAATATCCCGGGTGATTTTCAATATGATTGACAGGAAGTGGCATTTTAGAAAAGACCTGAGGAGTCAGAGAGATAGTACAGGGGGTGCCTTGCAGGTGGTCGACCAGGGTTCAATCCCCGGCATCCCTTATGGTCCCTCGAGCATTGTCAGGAGCAATTCCTGAGTATGGAGCCAGGAGTAACCCCTTAGCATTGCTGGATAAGCCAAAAAACAAAAAAGAAAATTTGAGGAATCTATTTTTGGGTATATTGCAATGGAGATATGTTATTGCTGTCAGATTTATGAGTATGGAGTTAAAAGGCAAATTCCCAGCATGAGATATAAATATAGAGGAGACACTAGATATCTTTTAAAGCCATAGAGAGAATGAGGTCATAAAGACAGTGAGTGTAGATGGGGAAATGGCCTAGGGTTATGCTCTGAAACACTCCCAGTTCAGAAGGTCAGAAGGATGAGGAAGAAACAGTGAAGGCAGTTAGACACACAAACACACCATACCTATATACCTGCAGTGTGCCCAAGGTCCCTGACCCTTACCCCCTTAGCCTCATGTCAGTCTCTTCATGTTTCTCCCTTCCATTTGTCTCTTCCTTTGCATTTTCATTACTGTAATCTGGGGCTAAGAGTTTGCTCCACTTTCATATCTTGCATTCCCTTGCCATGAGTACCACAGCATATAATGATATATAGGTGATAAATAGATAAGTGAGATCAGTATTCAGACTTATTTTACTTAAGATGATATTCTCCTGTTCCATCCACGTTGCAGCAAATTGCATGATTTCAGCATTCCTTGCAGCTGCAAAGTATTCTATTGTATATGTGTACCATACTGTCTTTATCCACTCATCTGCCACTGGACACCTAGAGTGATTCCATATCCTAGGATTGTACTAAGTGCTACAACACATAATGTGGTTTTTGTGCTTTTGAATGAATGTTTTTGTGTCCTGGGGTAGATAACAGCATTTAAAGATTTGAGAAAACTTGCCAATTAAAAAGAGAAGTTGAATCCATAGAGTCAATACATTATATTCCAGAAAAATATGGCCCAGACTTACAATTTCAAAATGTGTAATAAAAGGAAAAACAGTACAGTGGTCAAGGCCCTGCATGATTGACCCAGTTTGGTCCCTGGCACACGTAAGTTCTCCTAAGCGTGACTAGGAGTGAATCCTGAACACAAAGCCAAGAGTAGCCCCAGAGCAAAAATACAATGTGCAATGGCTTATGTAATTTATGGACAAGGAGAGTATTCTTGGAGTAGAAAAGCAATTAAACTTCTTGAAAGAAAAAAAAAATGAGACTGGTTTCAGAGTATTTCAACACCATTCAATGTTAGAAGATAATGAAGCAAAGTATCTATACATTCCTCAACAAAAAGTAGCACTAAAGAATTTTATACTTAAACTGGCTTTTAAAAATTATTTTTTTGAGTTGGTTTGTGTGTGTGTGTGTGTGTTTGTGTGTGTGTGTTTCTTGGGCCACACCCAAAGGTGCTCAGCTCTGCACCAGGAATTACTGGCTCTGCACCAGAAATTACTCCTGGAAGTACTCAGGGGACCATAACCATACCAGTTGGTGGGATCGAACCCAGGTAGGCCTTGCGCAAGGCAAATGCCCTACTGACTGTACCTTCGCTGTGGCCCATAGACAAACTGTTTTTCATGATATAAGTATCAAATTAAAAATTTTTGTCTTAGTGGTAAAGGACATGTATTTTTGTTTGTTTTTGTTTTGGAGCCACACCTAGTGGTATTCAGGGCTTACTCTAGGCTTTGCATTTAGGAATTATTTCTGGTGGTATGTGGGGGACCAATTGGGATGTTGAGGACTGAACCCAGGTCAGCCGCATGCATGGCAAGTGCCCTAATTGTTGTACTATTTCTTCAGCCCTGAAAATGCATCTCTTTCATGTGTCAGAACTGGCTTTGTTCCACACACAAAATTAATTCTAGAAAAATTTGTTTAGGGAGATCACTCAAAAGACTGGAGCACATGCTTTGCATTTTGGAAAATCTGGGCTTCAATTCGTAGAACCATATGGTGCTCTAACCCCCTCCGTGAGTGGTCCAATGAACAAAAAATTGGAACAAAATAATTGCCCCTCCCCCAAATTGGAACAAAATAATTGCCCCTCCCTTTGCCGCGGGTCCTGTGATGCTTAGGGACACCACATGCCAGGTTGTGATGCTTGCATGCTGGGCCTGGTGCTCACTGGGGTCTCATATCTGGTCATAATGTTCACACTCCTAGACATAGCGCTTGCCAGGGACTGCACAGTTTACTTGCAGTGGTTGTCCTTTTGGGATTGTACTACTTTTTAATTTTTTCTTTTTATTTATTTATTTATTTATTTATTTATTTATTTTTTATTGAATCACCATGTGGAAAATAACAATGCTTTCAGGCTTAAGTCTCAGTTATACAATGCTGAAACAACCATCCCTTCACCAGTGCACATATTCCACCACCAAAAACAAACCCAGTATACCTCCCATCCCTCCTCACCGCCCCCCGCCCCCCACCTGTGTAACTGATAAATTTCACTTTACTTTCTCTTTACTTTGGTTACATTCAATATTTCAACAAAAAACTCACTATTATTGTTAGGAGTTCCCCACTAGAGTCAGACCTGCTGTGAAGAGAAATGAAAGTTTTGGATTTCTGTATTTTAGCAACTAAGTCCAGGGAAATTTCTTCCAGAAATTGGATCATTGCAAACTTGTAACTCTCAATTGTGGTCCTCATAATATGGCGGTTGCCACGCCCCAGCAAGGAAAAGGTGCGAGAGAAAAACCTTTCCCCTCCTGGGCAGGCATGGGGCCACGGCTTAGTTCTCAGTCTGGAGACATTTTGCAAGGAGCTGCCAGTATCAAAAGTAGTTTAGCTGCCCTCTGGAATCATGCTCATGCAACACAGTGAGGCCGCACACGTACAGCCCCCGGGGAATTTAATTTTATTTTTATAAAGTTGTTCACAATAGTTTAATATTTGAACACCAATCCTACCACCATTACACTTCCCCACCACCATATTTCAAATGTTTCTACCCTGAAACCCAAATCCTGCCCCTGAAGCAGAACTGAAATAATTAATTTTGTATTTCTTGTTATGAATCATCTGCAAAAATGATCCCAAAAAGTTTCCTTAGAGGAAAGTGTGTGAAGATTGTTGTATTTCACCCTGGAGCCACCCGAGATTGGTTGCCTTCTACTTTAAAGCCCATCAAATGCGGTGTGCTACTCTTGGTACATCAGTGGTGTAGAGTATAAGGTGTCACTCCAGGAATTCTAACATTTTAAATATGATTACATAGCAGAATCACTCATGGGTGAGGCTTGTCCAAGTCTGTGAAGAGTGGCCGTGAGCATGGTGGCGATTAAGTTCAGGACGTTTTTGGCTGCTGGGGCTCTGCTGGGGCGGGGAGGGGAACTCACCCGCACCCCTCTGGGCTGCCCTGTATGAGACAACTTGGCGCAGGGTCTGGCAGCATTTCTATGGCGCTTCATTCTATGTTGCTCTCTTCTGAGAGATTTGGGATCACACTACTTTTGTTGTAGTGCTCTTGCACATTCTGATTGCTTGTTTGCCAGCATCACTGTGGTGCTCACTCACAAGCTTGCTGGGATGCACATCTTGCTTCCACACACCTGGCTGTGCACCTGAGATCATACACTCTCTTGTACCAGGTCCCAGACAGCAGAATCAGGACTGTAGACACATATGGGAGAATGGGGGTCAAATGGCCTCATGATTGCAAGGCAGGAGCTTTTATCGTCAATCCATCTCTTAGGTCCCTCCCTAACATGAGAGACTAAGAGGATATGGAATGTAGTTCAGCTATAGTGCCTTGCATCTATTAGGCCTTATGTTTGAGTCTTGATACCATAAATAGCCACACAAATCATCATCTCAACTCAGAGATTGTCATTTCTATAAATTAATATTTGCTTTTGTACCACACTCAGCAGTGGTCACTCCAGGCAGGACTTGGGACCACATATGGTCCCAGGGACAAAAACTGGATTGGTGGTATATGAAGCCAATACTCTGCCTATGGTTGTTATCCCCCTGGCCCCATAGATTTGTCTAAAGCAGAATATTCCCAAGATAAAATTTCATGATATGATAAAAATAAAAGTGAGTGTGTGTGTGTGTGTCTGGGAGTGGGGAATGACACTATGGCAAAATAAGAAGCAGGAATTCTGAACTTATTTAACTGTAGTGCTAGGAGGAAGAGCAATGAAGGAAGTATGGCTACAGAGCAACTTTATGACACACTGAGTAATATAGAAACACTATAATTAATAATTGGGGAAAGATGGGAAGGAAGAGGAAGAAGTATTTAAGCATACAAATTTTCTCATTGACACTAATCATTTGAAGTTGATAAACTTCAATAAAAATACATTAAACACTTCAAATCTATATAAAAGGAAGACTATTTAAAAAATAATGTGGTTTAGGAGCCCGAGATACATATAGCAGTAGCCACCGACCTAGGTTTGATCCCTAGCATTCCACATGGACCCAGTCCCCACTAGGACTGATTACTGAGCGCAGAGCCAGGACTAAGCTTTGAGCACCGCTAGGTGTGACCCCAAAACAAAGGACAAAAATCATGGAGTTGGAGAGACAGTATGAAGGTTTAGGTGTATGCCTTGCATGTTGCTGACCATGGTTTAATTTCTGGCACCACATGTCCTACTTGGGCATCAGTCAGTGCAGCCCTAAAGATCCCTAAGAATCTCTGGGGTGTCCAGGTAATTCCTGGCCCTGCAAGTCCTGGTAGCACCACATCTTTAGACCCTCACATTGAACCAACAGCCTGCTTGGCCAAGAATTGCAGGGAGTTTCCCAGCTGTCCTAAACACTGCTTGGGAGGTCTCCCCTTAAACTCTCCCAGCATGAGTCAAAGGGTTAGAGCTCATGTCTTGCTGGTGGAAGCCCCCAAGAATAATCCCTGCTACTGCATGGTCTCCTAAGTCCTGCCAAGAGTGGTCTGGTGGTCCAGCACCCCCAAGCAGAGCAACGCTGCAGGTCAAAGTACAACTTTAGGTTGTAAAGTTGTTAGCGAGTTGTTGGCAAGACTGGGCTGAGTATTGTCAGGGAGTGGTCCCAAGGCCCCCTGAGCACCGCTCAGAGCCCTACTCCCAATCAAATAAGAGAGGGATGTGCAAATATAATTAGCAAAAATGCAAACACTAAGAGAATATTAAATCATTTTACAATGCTTTTGGAGAAGTGATTTTTAAAAAGTGAGGCAAAGTAGATGTATTGTTCAGAATAGGGAGTCAACAGAAACATTCTAAAGAAATAGAGAACTGGAAGTATTATATGAGGTTTTGGTGACTACCTGAATGAAAATGCATGCCTTCCAAATGATCAGAAGAAATACACCTGAAACACAGCAAAATTGACAGAAGGGGCATAATAAAAAAAAATAAGTACTAGAAAGACTATAAAACAAAGCATGAATTAAGGAACTTCCACATAGATAGGGTTAAACTCATCTAGTTTAAGAAAAAAGACTTAGAGATAGAATCACAGAGCAAAACTTGGAGCAATAAAGAAATTTAACTATAACAAAATCTTCCCAGAAGATGATAATAAAAGGGCAAAGGTGTATTGGGTTAAAACAAACAAAATTCAGTACACCTATAAAATAAGATAAGGTTAAATTCAGGACAAAGGTCAAATGTGCAAAATGAGATAAGCTCATTTTATAGTGAAAAAGGACAATCTACACAACTGTTAAAAGGACATTTGTGCTTAAGTAACATAACACCATTATTCATAAAGCTGGATTCCAGAGAAATAAGAAGAAATTTTTTTTTTAAATTTAAATTTTATTGAATCACCATGTGGAGGGTTACATAGTTCTCAGGATTATGTCAGTTATACAATACTCAAACACCCTTCCCTTCACCCATGCCCATATTCCATCACCAACCACCCCATTATACCTCCCGCCCCCTCCCGCCCCCCCAGTCCCCGCCCTTGTAAGTGATAAGTTTCACTTCGTTTACGCTTTATCTTGGTTATAGTCCATGTTTCAACACATAACTCACTATTGTTGCTAGGGTTTCCCCCCAAAAAAGAAAAGACAGTCCCACTGTCAAGGAAGCATTTGATGGCTCTCCATTGCTGAGAATGTAGAGATATTAAGTCCCACTGTTTGTTACATAACTTTTCTATTTTTTCCCCCCTCGTCCCGCGCCACCAAGATCACGCCTGTTTAGTAATCACCACGCTGCCTGACAAAGGGAAAACAAACCAAAAAAGATGGTTATTTCTCGTCATCAGCCGGCGTGGGGCTCTGGCTTAGTTGATAGTCTGGTAGAATGTCTGCAAGCAGTTTCTGGAACCAAAAGTAATACGCTGGTATCGGCCCCGGCTCGAGATTCCACCAGCGTCCCACTGTTCCAAGTACATAATAATTTATTCCCTTGTATCCCATTCCCACGCCACCAGGTCTGTGTCAGCTTAATGGACATCATACTATGGTTAACGCCACGCCGCGTTAATAAGAAGAAATTTTTAAAAAACACAGTAAAAAAGTGGTTCCAAGCTCCAGCCCCTAGAGCTCGTGTGTGGGGAACACGTGTGTGAGCACCAAAGTGGCCCTGATGAGCACTACCATCAGAATGTGTCAGAGCACCACAGCCAAAGGAGTCTGGCCCTGACCAACATGTGCACAAGCACCACAATTAACGTGTGAAGCTCTGGTGAGCTCTGGCGCTGAGTGTGTGCAAAAGAACCAGACATGCAATTGCCTATGAACTCCACATCCAACCATGGCAAAGGGAAGACAAGGGCAAAAAAAAAAATACACAGTAACACAACAACTAATTTATGATCACAATAAGCCACAATATGATAACATTTAATAACAATTAAATGTTAAGGACAAAATCAAAAACAAAAGTAAAAACTCTGGAAGTTTTAAAACTTAGCACTCTCTTCAAAAGAAGATCCTTAAAGATAAGTCAAAACCCCCAAATTGGGAATCTATAAAACAATAACAGTATAAAAACGACACATAAGAAATGATAGGCTGAATCTAAAGTAGTATCTGTAGTTAAAGCCATATCTTAACACTAAATACATTTATTTATGCCACTGAGAGCTGTCCTGCCTTGCACAGCCCCATTCTGGTCTCTACCCACTAGGTGGCAGTAGCATCCTCAGTCCTGCTAACCCAAAAGTCGCCAGACATGATACCTATGTCCCCTGGGAGGAATGGGGGTGAAAGGACCCCTGATCTGATCTTATTCTTCTCTTGTGCCTGAGATTCTGCCTCCCCTTATTTCCCAAATACACAAATCATTCCAGAAATAGTGCATTTTGTAATATCGTTTTCTGTAATGTATAGTTACCAACTTCTCAAGTTGGTATTTTTCAAAATCTTCAAACAAGCTGTTTTTTCTCTTGGGGAAAAGAATCCTCCCTACAAACTTACACCTCCAGCCACTAGAGCCTTCCCTCCCGTCATTCTGCCAAAGCTGCTTTTTGTCCCTGCCTCCACTCCTCTTCTCTTCTGATTTCCCTCCAGAAGGACTCAGGGCTCTGTCATTGCACCTCTAGCTTACACTAAGGTCTCAAGTGATTTCCACGCTGGTAAACGTGGTGCACGGAAGGCGCAGTGGAGGAGAAGCAGAGAAGGGGAATCCCGGACTGACCTGTTCCCTGAGGAGTTACAGGTGGCTCCTGGAGGAATGTTGAGAGGACATGGGGACAACGAAGGCTGCAGAGAGAGGGCAAGCCTGGGCTAAGCAACTATGTGTATGTGTGTACGCATGCATGAAACTAAAGCCATACATATGGGGTGGGTACCCAAAGCAACTTAAACTTGAGATTACTTAAAAAATCCCGTGAAAATGCTCCATTCCCTTGATTTTTGGTACAGCAGAAGCTGAATATCCATAGGAATGGAGAAATTGCCTTCCCACCAAGCTCTTGGACAATTTTGAATCTACTGGTCCATGTACCTCTCTTTAAGAACCAGCGAGGGGGTCCAGAGCACCAAAAGAACCTCCATCATGGTCAACCCGAAATGAAAATGAGTCCTTGAGGGAGACAGAGGGAGCACTAAGAAAGGCAGCTTTTAATAATGCCCAAAAGTAGAGAGAGAGTATGGGGAATATTGTCTGCCATGGAGGCAGGGGGAGGGTGGAGTAGGGGGGTACACCGGGGACATTGGTGGTGGGGAATATGCACTGGTGGAGGGATGGGTCTTTGATTATTGTGTGATTGTAACCCAAACATGAAAGCTTTTAACTATCTCAAGGTGATTCAATAAAATTTTAGGAAAAAGAGAAAGAAAAAACAGAAGAAAAAGAAAAAGGAAAAGAAAAAGAAAAAGAAAGGCGGCTGTTAGAAGAGCCCAGGATGAGGTAGTGGCGTCCCTGGGACTACATCTCCCAGGGAGCACCGGCGTCACTCGCGCTCGCCCCCTAGAGGCCATCTCGGGGAGCGTGGGCTGGGGCTTGTTAGGGCGCGCGGGGAGCAGAGGCGGCTGCGGGCTGCGGGCTGCGGCAAGCGGCGGGAACGGCTGGGCTGGTGAGTGGACACGGTGTCCGCTGGCCGTGGGCCTCGGCTGTGTGCTCTCGGGCTCCGGCGGCTGAGCGCAGGGCCTGGGGGTCGGGGTCCGGGCGCGGGGGCGCAGGACTGCTTCTCCGCGGGCAGAGGCGAGCGGTCGCTGTCCATCAGTCCGCTGTCCGGGACAGATGTCCTGCCCTGCCTGGCCTGGCCAGCCTGGGAGCTGAGCGGTCAGTGCCGCAGGTGGCTGGTGACCGCTGGACCGGGGCTCCCCGGGGCCTCGCGCATCCTTCCACGGATCGCGGGGGCCCGGTGACCGTGGGGCGGCCTCGGCGTCCACTGGGTGGGCGCGAAGGGCACCGGGGCCGCGGAACCTGCAGTGCAACAGGAACGTGCTCAAGAGAAGATGAGTTCACTCTGCGTGGCCATCCTCGTCCTCATCCTCATCATGGTTGTTGTTTATTTTACGGAGTTTGGCCGTGGATGTCTTATTTTTGCTGGGGGAGCTCAGCTGCCCGCCTGTAAGTTTACGTAACGAGCAGCCGGCGTGCGGCTCTTCCGCGGTGCCCCTGCCGAGGGCCGGGCGGGCGGGCACCTTATCCGTCAGCGCCCGAGCTGGGGCGGGAGATAAGGTGTCTGCGCCCAGTGGAGAACCGGCTTTGCACTCAGAACAATTTCTGTCACCCAGCTTCCAACATGGTGTTCTTTTTTGGGGGGGTGGGGGCGGGAGGGGTCACACCCGGGGTTGCACGGGGGTTACTCCTGGCTCTGCACTCAGGAATTACTCCTGGCCCTGCTTGGGTTGCTATGGGATGCCGGGGATGGAACCCCGGTCAGCTGCGTGCAAGGCAAACGCCCTCCCCGCTGTGCCATCGCTCTGGCCCCAACACGGAGCTCTTGTTTCCGTTAGATGGGGGAAGGTGGGGGCAGCGCTCTCCTCCCGCCGCCCCCCCCTCGCGCCCGCGCCCGCGCCCGGATCCCCGAGGCGGGGGCCGCTGCCGCTGCCGGGGTCTCGCCTGGCTTGTCTGAGTACCCCAGGCTGGCAAACGGACTATCTAGGGACAGCACCCTCCCTGGTGTTTGCATTTGATCCTCTGCGTCCACTGACCAGCTCGCCCCTCTCGTCCACGAAGGTCAGGAGTAGCTCGGTTGGGGGATTGGGCAGTGCTCCCAAGAACCTTCTCCAGACCTTTCTCTCCATTGTAAGCCAGCGTCCGTTGTGCCTAGTTATAAGGAGCTTAAAAAGCCAGGTGTAGGGGCCGGAGCGATAGCACAGCGGGTAGGGCGTTTGCCTTGCACTAGGCCGACCCAGGTTCAATTCCCGCATCCCATATGGTCCCCCAAGAACCGCCAGGAGTAATTCCTGAGTGCAAAGCCAGGAGTAACCCCTGAGCATCGCTGGGTGTGACCCAAAAAGCAAAAAAAAAAAAAAAAGTCAGGTGTAGGTATTGATTTTTCTCCCCAAATGCTTTAGTATAACATGTGTCGTTCAGATTGTTGAAAAGGCAATTCTATTGCTAGATTTTCAGTCTTTGAAATCCTCGGAGAACTTAAAGGTGCCTTCGTATTGTTAGGTAATGTTGTATTGAGGTCCGTTAGATAATGTTCAGGGGGGGTCGGCATCTCTGTAATTGAGATGGTTTAACTCCGTCCCTCATGTTTGAGGGTTGTGTGTGTGTGTGTGTGTGTGTGTGTGTTATGCTCTCCTCACTGATTAAATTTAATCTCTTATTTTCCTTATTCTAGAACTATCTGTTCCTTGAAGGTTGGAAGAACTTGACTGTAGACTTTATTGTAGGAGCTGTTAAATTTTTTAAAAATGTTTTTATTTTTGTCTTTTGGGCCACACCTAGCAGTGCTCAAGGATTATTCCTGGCAGGCTTGGGGAACCATATATTCTCCAGGCACTGAGCCTGCTCTGGCTGTGGAGATGGCAAGCTCCCTACCGTACTATTGCTCCTGCCCTGGTTTGTTTTTTTTTAAAAGAAGATGAAATTATTATTTAACTACTTTTTCAATGTTTACAGGACCATTTATTTTCCCCAGGTTTTTTATTTCTTGAAGGTCAATTTCACACTAAATATATTTTTTCTAACAGCTTACATTTAAAAAATTTTTATTAGTTAATCACCGTGAATTTTTAAGTGAATCACAGTTATTTTATTAGTGAATCACAGTTACAGACTTACAAACTTTCATGCTTGCATTTCAGTCATACAATGGTCGAGTGCTCATCCCTCTGCCAGTGCTCATTTTCCACCACCAATGGTCCCAGCTTCCCTCCTACCACTCCCATCCCGTTTCCCCCCACCCCCCCCAAACACACACACCTCTGTGGCAGGGCATTCCCTTTTGCTCTCTCTTTCCTTTTGGGTGTTGTGGTTTGCAGTAGAGGTATTAAGTGGCCATCATGTTCGGTCTATATTCTACTTTCAGCCCACATCACAGTTCACATTTTTGAAGTGTAACACAAGTTAGCATAGTGTATATAGGATTTTATTCTAAGGAAAGAGTTTTCCATACCTGTAATGTTTTTTTCTTTGTGCATACTGCTTTTTCTCATTTAGTTGGTGGACTTGCTTAATTCTAGTAGTTCATACTACTAGCTCTTTCAAAGATCCAGTGTCATCAATGGCTCAACAAGTAGCAGTACTTCTACATTATAAAAAAAATCCAAAAAACCAAAGAGCCAGCATTTGGATTTAATATATTTAGTTTATTTTCCTGTCATTAATTTTTTGTTTGTTTTTGGGTCACACCCAGCGATGCACAAGGGTTACTCCTGGCTCATGCACTCAGGAATTACGCCTGGCAATGCACAGGGTTACTCCTGGATCATGCACTCAAGAATTACTCCTGGTGGTGCTCAGGGGACCATATGGGATGCTGGGAATTGAACCCGGGTAGGCCGAGTGCATGGCAAATGCCCTACTTGCTGTGCTATCGCTCCAGTCCTCCTGTCATTAGGTTTTATTCTTAATCTTTTTCTCTTTTTCTATTTATTTCTAGCCTTTAAAAACGTATTTATTGGGCCAAAGGGACAATGACAACACAGTGCCTTTCACATGGCTGACCTGGTTCTATCCCAGCACCCCATCCAGTCCCCTGAGCCCTCCAGGCGTGATCCCTGAGAGCAAACCCTGGAGTAAGCCCTGAGCACTGCTGGGTGTGGATCATCCTCTAAAGACGGAAAAACAAAACCCCAAACACCTTATTAGTTAATTTTTCGTTGCCCCCTCCTGTTGCTCTGTTGATAAATTGGGATTGGCCTCGCTGGCCATGGTGATGGTGTTATGCAGTTGTGCTGCTCAGGGGCTCTTAGGCCTGATGGCGGTGCTTGCGCAATCACTGTGCTGCTGAGAGTTGCATTCATTTAGTTGTGGTGCTTGCACATATGTTTACCCAGTTGAGCATGTTTAGTTGAGGTGCACAATTATAGTTCAAGATTTATTAGGGGTGACTGGTGCTCACAGATGTCCTTACCAGGGATTGCACTTCCTGGATCGGGTGCACAAACATCTTAGTTATGCTGCTTGCTGAGGATCTGGTCTCTCTCTCTCTCTCCTTTTTTTCTTTGCTTTTTAGGTCACACCTGGCAATGCTCAGGGGTTACTCCTGGTTCATGCACTCAGGAATTACTCCTGGTGGTGCTCGACAGACCTTATGGGATGCTGGGAATCAAACCCAGGTTGGCTACGTGCAAGGCAAATGCCCTACCTTCTGTGCTATCGCTCCAGCCCATGGTATCCTCGTTAAAAATTTTTTTTTTAAACTTTTGGAGGGCCGAGCAGTATAGTAGAGCAGGTAAGGCATGTGGCCTACCCGGGTTTGATCCCTGGCATCCCTTATTCTCCCCAGCACTGCCAGGAGTGATTCCTGAACGCAGAGCCAGGTGGAACCCTGAGCATCACCAGAATAGCTCCCTCCCCAGGTTGGCAGAACTTTTTAATTTAAAATTAAAATTCTTAATTTTTAAGAAACATTTATTGAATCCCCATGAGATAAGTTGTTTATGATTGGGTTTTAGTAGTACATTGAGCACCTGTCCCTTCACCAGTGTCCCCAGTTTCTTCCTGCCATCCAGCACATGTCTATGGCAGACACTTTTCTTTTTTCCCTTTTAGGCTCCGTGGCTTGCAGTCCTGTGACTGAGAGGGCTCTGCACTCAGGAATTAGTCCTGGCGATGCTCAGGGGAGCATATGGAATGCTGGGAATCGAGCCCGGGTCAGCCATGTGCAAGGCAAATGCCCTACCCGCTGTGCTATCACTCCAGCCCCTGAAATAACAACTTTTAAATGACACAATCCCACAGCGGGCTGGGATCCAAGATTTAAGCTGCTAGGGTCTAAGCCTCTACCTTATTCATTGGGATTTTTGAGTCAAAAGCTTCGATCATTTATGTTACAAGCCAGTACTGTGTTGTCTGAACTTCTAATTCTTTCACGCTGGTGTCCTACTATCTATTTTTACTTAAAGTTTTCAAGCTAGACATTATTGCTATTATTATTGCCCTCTAGGTTGATATTTATTAGATTTATCCACTTGTTTGCCAGTTTTTTCACTCTCTATGCCTTGGAATTTAGATACTCTTTTTAAATAATTTCGTTTCTCCCAAGAGGATATTATTTAGAAGCTATTTAATGACTGTAAGTTTTCTGCTTTTACAATATCTGAAAATGTCTACATTCTTGAAATCTGTATTCACCAGATTTTTTCTTTGGGGTCCATGTGAGGGGTTGAGTCAAAGAATGGATTCATTTCTTTTGGCTTAACAGAAAATCAATTTATTGATATTTAAAACAGAAAGTATTTTCATTTTGTATATTAGTGGATATGGTCTATCATGCTGAATCCTCTTCGGAACGCGGCTTGCTCGCATGGTTGTCCTTCGTCTAGTGTTCTGCCTATTCTATTCAGGATGACACGAGTGAACAGCTTGTAGACGACAGACAACAGACAGATTAGGCCATAGTTGCTGATGTTGTGGATGTCTCCCTTCTTGTTCAACAGAACGGTCCTACTGGTTTTCCACTGGGACGGAACCTTGCATTCAGACAAGTAGCGTGTGAAGAGTCGGGCCAGTGTATTGATGAGTACTGGTGGTAGATTCTTCAGGTGTTGGGGTCTGACCTTGTCCGGACCAGGTGCTGTTTGTGTCTTTACCAGCGAAATGGCGTGTCGGATTTCAGAAGGCAGAATGGTGGGAACGACATATCCATGCTGCGGAATTTGGTATGTGGGCAGGTGGACATGGCTGTCAAAGAGATTCGAGTAGAAGTCGTGAATAATTTTCTCCATTGCCTTTCTCGAGGATGTGATAGATCCATCGGAATGTCGGAGGGCAGTCATCTTGGTCTTGTAGTTGGCGAAGGACAGGCGAGCATTGCGAATACTTTTCCCGGCTTCTGCTGCACTGGCCAACACTGCTGCTCTTCTCTCTTTAAGGTCTTCCTTTATCGCATCTCTGCACAGCTTTGTGAGCTCAGACGTTAGCTTGTGGTTGCCTGAGGCTCGCACCAAACCACGTTGACGAATGAGCTTGAGAGTTTCCGAAGACAGACGTCTGTTTGTGTCTTTCTCACTCTTGGCATTCTTCTCACAGACATGGAGGTGCTGAACCAGTCGATCGTATTCCTCGTCGATGTTGTCAAGGACAGCATCTTCCCACGTTGCTGCAATAGTGCCAAAGAGCTCCCAGTTGGTGGTCATTCTGGGAGTTGTCTTCTTCTTTTTTTTTTTCTTTTTGGGCCACACCCGGCGATGCACAGGGGTTACTCCTGGTTCTACACTCAGGAATTACTTCTGGCGGTGTTCAGGGGACCATATGGGATGCTGGGATTCAAACCCGGGTCGGCCGCGTGCAAGGCAAATGCCCTACCCGCTGTGCTATCGCTCCAGCCCCTCTGGGAGTTGTCTTCTTAGACTTAAATTTTGCAGACTTTTCTCCCCGGTCTGTGAAGTAGAATTTCGCACGAAGGAGACGGTGGTCCAATCCTGTTTGGAATTTTGGGACAACAGCGACATCGGTCAGGCAAAACCTTCGATTGAATATGATGTGGTCAATTTCATTGTGGAACTGTCCACCGGGAGACTCCCATGTCCAGCGTTTAGATTCTGCCTTCTGGAACTGTGAATTACCATGGATGGTCTTGGTTGACATGATGAATTTAGATAGTCTCTCACCCTGATCATTCCATTCTAGGCCATGTGTCCCAATGTGGTCTTCAGGCGACCTTCTCGGACCTATCTTGACATTAAAATCACCAACAATAATCTTGTAGAAGGTGTGGTCTTCTTCATAGAACTTCTCCAGTTCCATGTAGAACCTTTCAATTTCTTCTTCGTCGTAGTTGGAAGTTGGTGCGTAGACGATGAAGATAGAAACTGCAGGCAGTGAGCCACATCTATTCAAGCGTAATCGTCCAATTCGGATTGTTAGGCCTTCAAATGAATTGATGCTCATGGCCAAGTTTGTGTTGACAAGGACACCAAGGCCACCAACATCTCTGTTGTCACATGTTCCGAGGAAAAATTCTTCTCCAGTGTCGAAAATGGTGTGATGTGATTGATGTCTCCTCGTTTCGGTCAGACCAAAGATGTCGTACTTGATCTTCTGCTCTTGCACCATCAGGTCCTTGATGGATGCTTCTGATGCCAGTGACCATGCATTGAAAGTACAGACAATCATCTTAGATAGACCATATCCACACAGTGACCAAACTCATTGAAGTTTCGTGAGAGTTCAAGATGCTGCTTTGTCTGACATTCATCAACTTAAAGAAGGCCTTCGATTCTGTTGAGACTGAGGTGGTCATCGAAGCCTTGGTCAAACAGGGCGTTCAAACTCAGTATATCAAAATCCTCCGCGAGCTGTATTGTGGATTCACCACCAGGATCTCACCATTCTACAAGGAAGTGATCATTGATGTGAAGAGAGGGGTGCGGCAGGATGATACCATTTCACCGAAACTCTTCAGTGCTGCCCTTGAGAACATCATGCGACAACTGGAATGGGAAGGAATGGGAGTAAAGATAGACAGTTGGCAATTACACCATCTCGGCTTCGCTGATGACATCGTTCTCATAACACCAAACATTAGCCAAGTGGCACAAATGCTGACCAACTTCGAACACGAGTGTGGAAAGGTCGGATTGCAGCTGAATCTCAACAAGACGATGTTCATGAAAAACAAACTGGTCCCTGAAGCTCCATTTGCTCTCAATGGAATGAACATCTCCGAATGCAGCAGCTATGTGTACCTGGGTCTAGAAATCAACATGAGGAATGACTTGGTGCCAGAACTGTGCAGGAGGAAGAGAGCAGCGTGGAATGCCTTCAAGAGTGTCGAAGAGGTGGTTAAGAGAATGAAGAACCTCCGACTCCGGGCACATCTTTTCGATTCCACCATTCTTCCTGCAGTAACATATGCCTCAGAGACCTGGGCCCTATGCAAGCAGGATGAGAATGCTATTAGGGTATCCCAAAGAGGAATCGAAAGAGCTATGCTGGGAATATCATGTCTCACTTAAGTGAGAGAAGGAATCCGGAGTTCTGACTTCCGTCGATGGTCAAAAATCAGGGATGCTGTCTTGTTTGCCAAGGCATCAAATATCAGATGGGCCGGTCATGTAATGCGATTCACAAATGACCGTTAGACTAGAGCTGTTACCGACTGGATTCCACGGGACGTCAGAAGACCTCGTGGCCGCCCACCAACTAGATGGTCAGATTTCTTCGTCAAATCTCTGATTGAATGATTTGAGGCTCTTTCTGTTTCTGGAGCGAGCAAGTATCATTGGGCTACACTGGCTCGCGACAGAGACAAATGGCGATGTTACTGGCGCCCACTCAAGCAAATAGAAGATCAACGGGACTACAAGTGATACAAGTGATATAGTGTAGCAAAGGAAAAATTCTACATTTGAAATTCAAATTTTATTATTTTTTCTGCAGTGTAGCTATTGTGAGTAATGCTATGGTGTATAGGGATCTTTTACAAGATCTTTTGGTGCTTTTAGTGCTTTTTGTTCTAGAAGTGGATCTGCTAAATCATATGATTTATTTTTACTTTTTTGAGGAACTCTCATGCTGTTTTATGCAGTGGCTGTGAACTATTCCATTTAGGCCAATGGTGTGTGCTTCCAGTTTTGTTGCATCCTTCCCAACACTTCTTATTATCTGTTTGAGAATGTAGTCATTCTAATGGATGGGAAATTTTTTCTTTCAATAGACATCCTTACCCTATTTATATTTATTTTGATTATGGATATTTGGGAACTTGTAAATGCCATCTCATTTTATGTTCTCTATTTCTTATGCTTATTTCCTGCCAGACTCCACCTTTTGGTGGGATGGACAGTTTTTTATTTTATTTTATCCATTTTTTGGCTTTTTTGTGGGGGGGTCACACCTGGCGTTGCACAGGGGTTACTTTTGGCCCATGAACTCTGAGATCACTCCTGGCGGTGCTTGGGGGACCATATGGGATGCTGGGAATCGAACTTGGGTCGGCTGCATGCAAGGCAAACGCCCTACCAGTTATGCTATTGCTCCAGCCCCTTATCCATCTTTTTTTTTCATTTTTTTCATTTATTTATATTTAATTAGAGAATCACCGTGAGGGTACAGTTACAGATTTATACACTTTTGTGCTTATACTTCCCTCATACAAAGTTCGGGAACCCATCCCTTCACCAGTGCCCATTCTCCACCACCAGTAAACCCAGCCTCCCTCCCATCCTCCCCAATCCCATCTCCCCCCACCCCACCCTGCCACTGTGGCAGGGCATTCCCTTCTGTTCTCTCTCTCTAATTAGCTGTTGTGGTTTGCAATAAAGGTGTTGAGTGGCCGCTGTGCTCAGTCTCTAGCCCTCATTCAGCCCGCAACTCCCTTCCCCCACATGGCCTTCGACTACAATGTAGTTGGTGATCGCTTCTCTGAGTTGCCCTTTCCCCGGAACGTGAGGCCAGCCTCGAAGCCATGGAGTCAACCTCCTGGTACTTATTTCTACAGTTCTTGGGTGTTAGTCTCCCACTCTGTTATTCTATATACCATAGATGAGTGCAATCTTTCTATGTCTGTCTCTCTCTTTCTGACTCATTTCACTCAGCATGAAACTTTTCATGCCCATCCACTTAACTACAAAATTCTTGACCTCCTTTTTTCTAACAGCTGCATAGTATTCCATTGTATAGATGTACCAAAGTTTCCTCAACCAGTCATCCGTTCTGGGGCATTCGGGTTTTTCCCAGATTCTGGCTATTGTAAACAGTGCTGCGATGAACATACATGTGCAGATGTTGTTTCGATTGTACTTTTTTGCCTCTCTGGGATATATTCCCAGCAGTGGTATTGCTGGGTCAAATGGGAATTCAATATCTAATTTTTTGAGAATCGTCCAAATTGTTTTCCAGAAGGGCTGAACCAGTCAGCATTCCCACCAGCAGTGAAGAAGGGTCCCTTTCTCCCCACATCCTCTCCAACAGCGGTTGCTTTTGTTCTTTTGGATGTGTACTAGTCTCTGTGGTGTGAGGTGGTATCTTGTGGTTGTTTTGATCTGCATCTCTCTGATGATTAGTGATGTAGAGCACTTTTTCATGTGCCTTTTGGCCATTCGTATTTCTTCCTTGGTAAAGTTTCTGTTCATTTCTTCGCCCCATTTTTTGATGGGGTTGGATGTTTTCTTCTTGTAGAGTTCAACCAGTGCTTTATATACCATTGATATCAACCCCTAATCTGATGGGTATTGTGTAAATATCCTTTCCCATTCTGTGGATAGTCTTTGTATTCTGGTCACTGTATCTTTTGCGGTGCAGAAGCTTTTTAGTTTAATGTAGTCCCATTTGTTGATCTCTGTTTTTACTAGATTGCTTAGTTCCGTGTCACCTTTGAAGATACCTTTATCTTCAATATCGTGGAGGGTTTTGCCGACCTTGTCTTCAATGTACCTTATGGTTTGTGGTCTAATGTTGAGGTCTTTAATCCATTTTGATCTGACTTTTGTGCATGGTGTCAGGTCAAGGTCTAAACCCATTTTTTTGCATGTGGTTGTCCAGTTGTGCCAGCAGCATTTGTTAAAGAGGCTTTCCTTGCTCCACTTCACATCTCTTGCTCCCTTATCAAAGATTAGATGATCATACATTTGGGGTTGTGTGTAGGGATATTCCACCCTGTTCCATTGGTCTACGGCTCTGCCTTTGTTCCAGTACCATGCTGTTTTAATTGTTACTGCTTTGTAGTAAAGTTTGAGGTTGGGGAGGGTGATGCCTCCCATCATCTTTTTCCCAAGAATTGTTTTAGCTATCCTTGGACGTTTGTTATTCCATATGAATTTTAGGATTGCTTGATCCATTTCTTTGAAGAATGTCATGGGTATACTTATAGGGATCGCATTGAATCTGTATAATGCTTTAGGGAGTATTGCCATTTTGACAACATTGATTCTCCCTATCCACGAGCAGGGTATATGTTTCCATTTCCTCATGTCCTCTTTGATTTCATGGAGTAGCGTTTTGTAGTTTTCTTTGTAAAGGTCTTTTACTTCCTTGGTTAAGCTGATTCCGAGGTACTTGATTTTCTGGGGCACGATTGTGAATGGGATTGCTCTTTTCATGTCCCTTTCCTCTGCCTCATTGTTTGCATATATGAAGGCCATGGATTTTTGGGTATTGATTTTGTAGCCTGCAACTTTACTGTATAAGTCTATTGTTTCTAAGAGTTTCTTAGTAGAGGTTTTAGGCTTCTCTAGATATAGTATCTTTTTAAAGAACAAAACAAAACAAAACTTGGGGGAGTGGTGCTCAGAATTTACTCCTGGCTTTGTCCTCAGAATTCACTTCTGGCAGTGCTGGGGGTACCATATATAGGGTACCAGGGATCAAATTTGGGATGTTCATATGTATGGCAAGTGCCTTAACTCCTGTGTTATCTCTCTAGCCCCTGTCTTATATCTCTTAAGATAGAGAATTTCTAGATGTCATTCAAAATATTATTGGGGATAGGTACCTTGCAACTGGGGTGAGAAACTTTTTTTTATCAAGGCACAATATAAAGTGTAAAGTTACATACATCTGAAGTACATAGATCAGTAAATTTTGGTAAACAGAAGCACATAGAACCAACGCTCAGAACCAGAATAAAACCTTTCCAACACTCTATAATCTACCCCTTTTCAGCTCACCACCAAGACCACCATCCTGATTCCTTACACAGTAAAAATGTTTCACTTGTTTTTGTACTTAGCATCAATAGACTCATACCTTATGTAGACTTTGGTATTTAACAGCTTCCTGTGAACAATGCGGTTGTGATATTTGTACATATAGAGTGTAGTTGTGTTCAGTCTCATTGCTGTATATATTTCAATTTGTATATATCCACAGTGTAGATGTACATTGGGGTGGTTGGCAGTTTGCAACTGTTGTGTGTACTGCTATTGTGAAGGTTCTACTATGTGTCTTTTGACACATAGTCAACAAATGCCTGAATTTCTGACTATAAAGCTAGGAGTGAAATTGCTTGGCCATAGGATCACATATGCTCAGTTTTAGTATATAATTCTTCACACTTTCAGCAATGGTTGCACTAATTTATGTACCCGAGAAGCATATGTGTTTGCAGAGTTCTTGCCAAATCTTGATAATTTCTGTCTTTTCCATCTTAATCCTTCTGGTGGGTTTCACGCTGTGGTTTTAAGATGAAACTAATTTCCTTTTGTACCTTTAGGTAATTACACATTGCTACCTTTTAACTATTGATGCTTAAATTTAACCTGCATGTATAAACATCTGTAAAGCAAGAAACAGCTTTACCATGATTTTAATTCTGTTACATACTAAGACCAAATGAAATTTTGGTGCTTTTCATACATTATACAACATAAACAACTATCAAGACAAATTTAAAACTTTACTCATTATTTGAACATCAATTCTCATCTCTCTAGTTTTCATTTTTGATTTGTTATTTGTTTTGCTTGAATTATTGATATTATTGGTTTGGGGCTTTTCGCAGGGGCACACCCAGTGATGCGCAGGGGTTATTCCTGGCTTTGCATTCAGGGATCACTCCTGGCAATGCTTGGAAGCCCATATAGAATGTTGGGGAATCACCATGGATTGGCCATGTGCAAGGCAAGTGCATTACCCGATGTACTTACATTTCTGGCCCCTTGCTGTTACTGTTTCTCAGTGATTCTGTAGGTGGTAAACTTTTCGTATTCTTTCATGTTCTAAACCATATTTTTTAAATTTTGCTTTTCCACGTGAGTAGTAATGATGTATAAGGCTATAAGGTCTTTTTTTTTTTTTGCTTTTTGGGTCACACCCGGCGATGCACAAGGATCATTCCTGGCTCTGCACTCAGGAATTACCCCTGGCGGTGCTCAGGGGACCATAGGGGATGCTGGGAATCGAACCCGGGTCGGCCACGTGCAAGACAAACGCCCTACCCATTGTGCTATCACTTCAGCTCTAAGGCTATAAGTTTTTTTAAAAATCTCTGGATTTAGAGCCCAGGGAGACAGCCCGAAGACTAGCAAGCATGCTTTGCCTGAGAGACCTGGGTTTCATCCCTGGAACTCACCGTTCCTGAGCACCTCCAGGAGCCATCCTGAGCACTGAGTCAGGTACAATCCTGAGTGCCACTGGGTGTGGCCTTCAAACTGAATAAGTGAAGGCAAATTTTTCTGAATTTTGAAGATGATTGCCAATTATATGCTGGTATGAGAAGATGAGAAGGCTATGTAATCTAATGTCCACTTTTGAGTAATAAACCTGTTTCTTTTCTCTGAAGTAATACAAGTTTTTTCTTTTTTCTCTGAGCACTAAAATTTTAGGATTTTCCTAGGGTGGTCTTGGCGAAACATGGTCCCCCAAAGCATTTCCAGGTTCATTTCTGGAGGCCCTTGAATACTACTGGGTATGGCCTAAGGCCCCCAGAATCATCTGGCCCTTGCACTGAACCCTCAACCCAGTGAGCATAGAATTGCCAGTGGGGCCCTTGCACCTCCTGAGCTCCATTTGGGAGTCTCTCTGCCCCAAATGCAAACTTAGGTTGAAGAACAGTTTCCAAATTTTGAAAGCCCAAATAAATATATGTGTTCCAAACAGCCTTGAAGGGATATCAGTGGTAAAGTTTGGGGCAACCACCCAGCACTAAAATATTGTTTTCTCCTGTTTTTGGCACGACATGACAAGTATCTCATCATCAGCTAAGCGACCTGCAGCTTAGTCTGTGCTATTTTACAGACCCATTCTGCTGCCTCAGTCTGTGCTAATCTGTGGTCCCCTCATTTTACTTATGGGGATTTATCACTTACTTTTCTTGCAGGGATGCATTTGATGCTTCAATTTTGTGTCTTAATCGCTCAAAAAAATTATGATACCATTGAAGATTGAACAACAAATCATATTTAGTCATGTGCTCTATGTCATAACTAGTAGGGAAGAATGCTTAAATTTGGGGGGCCAGGGATGCTTTCCAAAAGAACAGCTACAAGAAAGTCAGAAATTATGTTCTCCTCTGAGAATGGTGAAGTAAAGCGCCAAGCTGACATTAACTTCTTGGGTCATCTGTCTTTCCAAGCAGATGGTATAATTAAATGTCTTAGTTTGAAAGACTTGTGGTCATTGGACCTGCATGTGGGTGAAGATTGTCAAACTATATTTTCTGTCTAATCATGGGCTGTATCCCATTGTAGACGTGTTTCCTCTCTCTCCCCATCTTTTGAGATCTCAAGGATGGGGAGTCAGATTGATCCTGTTCTCATTCTCAGCACCTTAACATCAGTGGTCCGTACATGCTCCTCTCATTGTGTTTGTTCATGCATCCATTAGTTCATTTACTCCGTTTTTTTTTTCATGTCTTTCTATTCTGTGTACACAATTCTCATTCTCTTCCCCCTATGGCTGATCTAATGTATCTTTTATGCTTCGATGTTTGAATACTTAAAACATGTTCTGGTTTTGTGCATATATCTTAAATTTGAATAAACGGTATCACATTTTAGCTTTCAGCTGTTTCGTAGTGTTATTCCTACTCAACACATTTTTATCACTCATTTTGTTGATTTGTGGTATCCACAATTCTCTTTCTATCTGCTCTTCTGGACACACAAACCGAAAAATACACCCGGATACCACAAACAATGCTGAATGAAACTCTCCTACAAATCCTCACATAGGTTATATGCGAATCTCTAGGAGGTTTAGAAGAAGGATCCAGATTTTCTGGCACCACCTGTGCCTCTGCTTGGAAGAGCCGAGCACTGCCAGCTTGTTTTCCAAAGTTACTGCTCCAACCTATGTTCCAAAGACCATGAACTTTTCAAATACTTGGCATTTTTCAAATTTCTAATTTTCAGTAATCCCATATTACCTCAATCTCTATTTCAGTCTTATCTCATATCATCTCAATCTTACATTTACATATAGATGCTAGTTTTAAATTTTTCCATTAAGATAAATTAATTATTCCATGCCCTTTCTTCATATTTCTTTTTTATTTCTTCTAGAATATTTCAGATATTTATCACTTGTTGATTTTTTGGCAATGCAAATAATTTTTTCCCAATATACATGTCTGTTAACTTCATTGTTGGTGTCTTTGTCTAATGGAAATCCTTAATTATATGACTGAAATAATCAAAATGCCTTCTAGAGTACAGGATACAGCCCTGTATTTTTCTGTCAACTTGTTTGGTTTTATCTTTTGATGAGTTGATTGACAACATTTAATAGTCAAGGTATTAGGAACCTGAATTAGCTCACTTTTGGCTAGAGTAAGGGAGTACTAGGGTCTGGGTCCTTTAGTCAGGGGTGATCTCTCCAACTTGACTGGTCTCACTCATTTTCTGTCCTCAAGGTCTGTGTAGTCATATGAATTATGCCCAGCACTGCTTGTACACATAGTAATATCTTGAAAACAAAGAAGCATGATGATAACATTCACAAAAATATTAAATGAAATTGATTATGGAGTGAAGTACATTTGGCATTGACAGCAAAGTCGTGATTACTATATTTTATGACTTTTATGACATTTTTTTTGGAGGAGAGCGACACAGAGTCTCTTGCCCCCTTGCCTGGCTATCTTCATTGGGACCCCTCGGAGGGGTGGGTTGAGTTTCCCTCCCTGCCCTGAGCAGATCCTTGGCCGTTGAAGACCTCTGGAACCCAGCCACAGCCATGCTCAAGGCCACTCTCCACACGTTCAGATGAGCCTCACGCATGAAGGAACTGGCAGAGGAACCCAGGTGTGTGGGACGCGGGGCTGAGATCTCCAAGGCTGCTTGGATCAGGACTGGACCTCTTCCACCCAGATTCCCCATTTTCCAGTAAAACCAAGCTCCCAGAAGCGCATGGCCACATGCTGATAGCCTAGTTCTCCTAGAACTCTCCTAGTTCTCCAGGTTCTTGGAGAACCTGGCAAGCTACCGAGAGTTTATTGCCCGCACGGGAGAGCCTGGCAAGCTCCCTGTGGTGTATTCATATCCCAAATACAGTAACAGATATATACATACCTCTTGGAGAGCCCGTCAAGCTACTGAGAGTATCTCGCCCACACAGGCAGAACCCATGGCACATTCGATATGCCAAAAACAGTAACGATAGATCTCATTCCCCTGACCCTGAGAGAGCCTCCAATCGTTGGGAAAGATGAGTCAGGAGAGGCTGCTAAAATCTCAGGGCTGAGAGGAATAGAGACGTTACTGGTGCCTGCTCGAGTAAATCAATGAACAATGGGATGACAGTGATACAGTGATGACATTTTTTTAATGCTCAAAAGTGTCCATGGTTTCATGGAATCTGTATATGAGTAGAAGCCTTTTTAGAAAAAGTTTTATATAAAACTTTTTATAGAAGGACTATAAACTGTGAGTGAAAACTTATAGAAGGATATCATTGATCTTTAGCTCTATAATTTTTCATTATTCTCATCCCTTGTGAATCCTTTCTTGTTTAGCTGTGTGGAGCAAGTTATTCTCTTTTCTAATCTGGTAATGCTCTCCTCATATCTTTGCTCTTGCATTTCAGTTGTAATGCTGCTTTCTCAATACTTACTTGTTTTTTCTACTAGTGGGGACAAGTACTAGTTAGTACTGGAGATAAAGACATTAAGTGGATGTTGCACTGGGGTCAGGACCTCTTGGCCTTCAGGCTCTTGCTCTTCTATATATCAAAGGAAGCTGATTCCTGAAAACTTTATTTTCTCATCTCCATTGTTGGCCGAGGGTGACTGTGGAAGACACTGATGAAAGGCGCAGAGGGAACAAGCCAGGGATTGCTCCTTTTTCTCCTTTGGACTATCTTGGGTGTAGTTTTAGCTCCAGCTGGTGTCACTGTCTTTGGAGCCCTGATGGCACCTCCTTTCTCTTTCTTTCCAGCCTTAACCATGCAGAGGCACATCCCACTGCTTTCCTCTGGATCGGCTCACCATTCAATTGAAATTTTCAGTTCTTTGCCAAACTTGTAACTAGTTACCAAATTAAATGCCTTCCATTGAACTACTTCTGAGTCCTTCCTTCCTTCCTTCCTTCCTTCCTTCCTTCCTTCCTTCCTTCCTTCCTTCCTTCCTTCCTTCCTTCCTTCCTTCCTTCCTTCCTTCCTTCCTCCCTTCCTCCCTTCCTCCCTTCCTCCCTCCCTCCCTCCTCCCTCCCTCCCTCCCTCCTTCTTTTCTTTCTTTCTTTCTTTCTTTCTTTCTTTCTTTCTTTCTTTCTTTCTTTCTTTCTTTCTTTCTTTCTTTCTTTCTTTCTTTCTTTCTCTCTTTCTCTCTCTCTTTCTCTCTTTCTTTCTCTCTTTCTTTCTTTCTTTCTTTCTTTCTTTCTTTCTTTCTTTCTTTCTTTCTTTCTTTCTTTCTTTCTTTCTTTCTTTCTTTCTTTCTTTCTTTCTTTCTTTCTTTCTTTCTTTCTTTCTTTCTTTCTTTCTTTCTTTCTGTTTCTGGGCTACACCCAGAAATGCTCAGAGATTACTCCTGGGTCTGCACTCAGGAATTACTCCTGGCAGTACTTAGGGGACCATGGGATTCTGGGGATCAAACCTTGGTTGGCCTCGTGTAAGGCAAGTATCCTATCCGCTGTAGTACTGCTCCAGCCTTAACTTCTGAATTTTTTTTTTACCTGATTGGACCCTGCCCGATGAAGACAAAAGTCTTACTCCTGCATCCCCACAACCTTACAGGTTAAACAGTAAGCATACTGTAATTTTTTTAATACTAAGAATTGAGCCCAGAACTTCACACATGCAAGGCTACATCTCTGGTCCAAGTGAACTGGGAATTTTTTCCTTTGGGGAGACCCCCAGGCAGTGCTCGGGGAGCTCCTGGTGATAGTCAGCCTACTAGACTGGCAGTTTTGATGCTTAGAGCTGGAGGATACTGGGCTGCTGGGACCCTGCAGGACTGGAAACCATCAGGGTCACCCTGGGAATGCTCGGAACCTCCAAGGCCCTTCCCAGACATGCTTGGGTGGCATGTGGTCCCCTGGCTTGTGCTGCCTCCTGGACTGAGGACTGCAGTTTTGGTATGTTTAATGTTCCTTGCTTCCTTCTTTTGGGAGTTGATTTCAGCATGGACATAGGGATTGGCCATGATCCAGATTAAGACAATCATATAACTTCATACTTTCTGTTCACAAGGAGTTTTCCAAGGTAAATCGAGTCATTCAAAGAAGCTAATCATTTTCCTTTGGGTTATTTCAAATGGAGCTTGTAGAGAGAGAGCTCCTTTTGCTTTTGAGTTACAGGGGTGGGTGAGCTCTGTGGAAGCTCGGTCCTGGTTTTGTCTACTGTATATTTCCTGTGCAGGGCAAGTTCTCAAATAACACAGCTCCCCGAAATCAATGCCACCAACTACAAAAACACTAAGAGAAAAATATAGGGTTAGGGAAATGACTCAGAGGGCTGGAACTATGCTTTAAATGTGGAAGGTCCAGGTTTCATCTCTACTACTGCATGGTCCCCCATTTTTACAGGAATGGCCAAAAAATAAAAGATAAAAGTCAATTTAACTGACATAATGCCTTTTATTACATACAACTTTAATTTTAAATTTGTTAAAGTATCTTTTAGACTTTAGAAATCAATTTATATTAAGTACCATACTTGTTTCTATAGAAAAAGGAAACTATAAGTGAAACAAATTGCTTTTCTGAAAACTTTCTGAATCATCCTTCCATTTAGAGATTCTCATTAATATCAGCTTAACTCTGGCTTATTTAGCTCATGATATTCACAGATAAAATCCCCTGTGCCTTCCAGGAAGCTAGTAATGTTTAGACTCTAAAGGTGTTCCTCTGATTATCTCAGCTTTTTCTTCTGTGTTGGTAGTCACAGTTCCAAAGGTAACATAAGGGGAGACCTGATCATCACGATTGACCTGTGAGGGGTGGGGGCGGGGGTGGGGGAGGGTTGGGAGAAAGAGGGTCTACACTGGTGATGGGTGTGGTGGAATTGTGTGCATGAAAAACCTTTATTAATAGCACTGTAAATTATGTGCTCATAATCTCAATTTTAAAAAAATTGCTGATTTTTCCCTGGCCTTTTCCCCTTTTCCTGAAGCAAGAGAGGTTTTGTGATTTTTTTTCTGGGTTTATTTTTGGGTCTTACCAGACAATGCTCAGGGATTACTCCTGCTTCTGCATTCAGGAATCACTCCTTGCAGTGCTCAGAGGACCACATTGGACACCAGGAATTGAACCCCTGGTTTACTGCCTGCAAAGTAGCACCCTACTTGCTGAACTATCTCTCCAGATCCAGCAAAAAAAAAGCTTTTATTGAACAGAATTACTTAAAAAGATGTAAGGGCAGAGAAAGAGAGGAATACATGTTCTAGAGAGAACACTGGCTTCTTCAGAGTGAAAAAAGCGAGAGAGAGAGAGAGAGAGAGAGAGAGAGAGAGAGAGAGAGAGAGAGAGGTTCAAGAAAGAACATGGGCTTCTACTTCTGTTTCTTGTTGAAATGACTGGGCCATTTGGTTGCAGTTCTCACATATTTCAGTACTCACACCCTGTTTTTGCTTGTGGTGCTCACTGAAGGTCACATACTTTAGTTGTGATACTGCATACTTAACTGTGGTGCCAAGCATCACAAGTAGTAGTGCCACTAGCATTGGATTGGTATATGGGTGGTGCTGGGGATAAGCTTAGGCTTCTTCCTGCCATGCAGGCACTCCACCATTGAGCCTTTCTCAGGTTTACTCTTGCTCGATCTTAACTAAAGGTATTGGCAGAAGGTATTGATAAAGCATCCAGGATTCTTCTTTCTTCTTTAATTGTCCTAGCTTGCTTTCTAGACGGACACATTACTAGACTGAAGTTATTAGGCCACCTGAAAAGAAAACCAAATCACTATACTCCTTGGTCAGCTTCTCCTTTAACTGATTCAGTTTGCACACTTTCAGACATTGACCAGTCAATGGACACTAGCAGAGGCATGCTGATTTCAGGGACAGTGAAATATGTCTTGGAATTTATGGAGAGTTGTCTTTGTGCAATTAAATGAACCCAGAGTTGTGAGAATCTTTAGTCCTGAGAGAATGAAGGAAATGTGTAGTAAGAAAGTGGTTCCCAAATCTAGTTGCTGCTTAGTCCTCTTAACTGCTGTGCTGCTGTACTTTCTATGGTTCACGGAAGCTGCTAAACTTGCTCTCTCTCTCTCTCTCTCACTGTTTTCATTAGACTACTTCAGTTTAGTCTAATATCACTTGTAACCAAGAAAATCATGACCAGTATAAAAGTTTATATTTATGAAATTATTATAAACTATATAGTATTGCCACAATTAAAAATAATACAAGGCTCAGAAGTAGCATTGAGAGAGAGGAATAACTCTTTCAGAGGGTTTCCTCCAGGAAGAGGGTAAATCTATGAGGGTTGTGGGGCCAGAGAGAAAATACAGTTGGTAGGGCACTTGCCTTGCAAGCAGCCAACCTGAGTTCGATCCCCAATGCCCCAGATGGATCCCTGAGCCCTCCAGGAGTGGTCCCTGAGGACAGAGTCAAGCCAGGAGTAAGTGCTGAGTACTGCCAGGTGTGGCCCCCGAACTAAAACACCCCCTCTCCCCCCCACCCCCACACAAAACCAAACCAAAACAAAACAAAAAACCTATGAGGGTGTGTGAGAGAATTGCTTAGGAAGAGATAAAATGGAGAAGAGAGCGAGGCCAGACTCCTGGGGAATTCGAATCTTTGACAGTGGAACAGGAAGGTCGTTCTGAAGGCCTAGAACAAAAGGGCCATATGGGAAGGAGTTATTAGAGGAAAGAGTAGAAGTGGAGAGGAGAATAGGGATGGGAGGTGAGGCCCAAGGAGGAGGACCGCCCTTAGCCTGAAGCTATGGACGCCTCTCAGACTGGGGGTGTGGCCAGGAGCAAGGGTGATGAACAGGTCATTGGATTTTGCTTTTTTCCTATAGTGGAAGATGCTTTGTTAGTGACTCTGAGTAGTGACCTGCAGGCCCCCTATGTGATATGAATGGTATCTGTTTGGTAACCTTCCCCAGTTCTTTAGTTTTCTCTTTGGGAAATTCTTCCTCTTTTCACTTTCACAATAGAAACAACTTTTCTTGAAGACCAGCACCAGTGCTGCTCTGTGTGTGCCCATAGGGGTCTTAGGCAAAGTCTGTTTGGGTTTGTTTGGGTTGTTTCCTGGCTTCAGTTTCCCAGCCTGTGAGGAACAAAGTATTTTCATTGTACATACATCCCCCAACGTAAAGATCCAGCTTAATGAGATAACAGATTCATACCATTCCCAGTTTTGAATGATTCTGCAATAAGTAGCCACATACTAGTTATGATAAGGACTTTTGTTTTATTGTTTCACTTTTTTTTTGCAGTGCCTGGGTTGAACCCAAGAGATTACATGTGTAAGTTAAGTGTTCTACCACAAAGACATATCCCCAACCCCTCATTTTTCTTTTATTTATTTATTTATTTATTTATTGAATCACCATGTGAAAAGTTACAAAGCTTTCAGGTTTAAGTCTCAGTCATATAATGATCAAACACCCATTCCCTTCACCAGTGCACATGTTCCACCACCAAGAACCCTAGTATACCCCCACCCCCCACCCCTGCCTGTGTGGCTGATGATTTTCACTCTACTTTCTCTTTACTTTGATTACATTAAATATTTCAACAGAAAAACTCACTATTATTATTTGGAATTTCCCCCAAAAAATCAGATCTGCCATTTGATAATTTGTTTTCCATTGCTGAGAATGAAAAGCATATGAGGTCGTGTGGCCACTATCGTGGCTGCGTGGTTTTGGATTTCTGGTATTTTAGTAATTAAGTCCAGAGAAATTTATGCCAGAAGTTGAGTCATTGCAAGCTCGTACCTCCAGTTAGTGGGCTCCATAAGATGGCAGTCACCACGCTGCCGCTGCAAAAGGAAAGGCCAAGAGAGAAAAACCTTTCCCCTCCTGGGGTGGCATACGGCCATAGCTTAGTTCACAGTCTAGAGGCATTTCTGCAAGAAGCCACTGGGTGCCAAAAGTAGTTAGTAGGCCTCCGGGATCATGGTCTTTTAGGAGCGGAGGGGCTGTTTGTGTGTGGCCACTCCGGGTCTTGTCTGGGCGGAGAACCCCTCATTTGTCTTGAGTAGACACACAGAAGTGAAGATGCTGTGCCATGTGTTTAGGTGTTTGTTTGTAGCCAGACTGTTTTCCAGAGTGGCTCCACCATCTCACATTCCTACCAGTACTACGTGAGGGTTCTTACTTTTTCACATCTTTGCTAACACTTGTTGTTATCTGATTTTTAAATTCTAGCCTTTCCTAGGGGATGTAAAGTAAAATCTCATTTTGTTTACATTTATGTTTCCCTAGTGACTAGGATGTTGAGTGTCTTCTTATGTTCTGACTGGTTATTCATTTATCTTTTTTTTTTTTTTTGCTTTTTGGGTCACACCCAGCGATGCTCAGGGGTTACTCCTGGCTTTGCACTCAGGAATTGCTCCTGGAAGTGCTTGGGGGACCATATGGGATGCCGGGGATCGAACCCAGGTCGGCCGTATGCAAGGCAAATGCCCTACCCGCTGTACTATCGCTCCGGCCCTCACTTATCTTTTTATTTATTACTACTATTAATTTTTTGTTTGGGGACCCACACTGGCTATGCTCAGAGCCTTATTCCTGGATCTGCACTTACTGATGGCATAGGGAATCATGTATAATAATGGAGACTCAAACCAGGTGGGCTGCATGCAAGGCAAGTACCTTACTCACTTTACTATCTCTTGGGCCCCTATATATCGTTTTTAGAGAGAGACATATTCAAGTATGTATTCATGTATTTTACTCATTTAAAAATTGGATTGTTTATTTTGTTCATGGGGAACCAGAATTATCACTATTGCAAATTATAGAAGTTTATAAATAATAAATAAATTTAAAATTGGGTTATTATTACTATCATCATTATTTTGGTTTCTGGGCCACATCTAGTATTATGTGGGGTTTGCTTTTGGCTCTTTGCTTAGAAATCACTTCTGGCGATGCTTGGGAATTTGGGGTGCTGGGGAGAGGACCTCAGTTAGCCAATGCAAGGTGAGCATTCTACTGTCTGTACTATTTATCCAGCCCTCCAGGTTATTTGTTGTTGTTATTGTTACACACAATATATGTCCTGAATATAAAATCCTTTCAGATATATGATTTGCAAATAATCTCTCCCATCCTGTAGGCATTTTTTTCAGTTTTATTTTGGGTTTTGGGTAACACCTAGCAGTGCTACGGGCTACTCAAAGCTTGGTGTTTGGCTATGCTGGGGGGAACCATGTGGTGCCAGAGATAGAACCTGGGCTCCCACATCATGCACTCAGCCCATTCAGCTACCTCTTTGGTCCCGTTATTTTTATTTGCTTGATGTTTTAAGCAGTAGTGTTTTGAATTTTTTTTATCACTCAGTTTATTTATTTTTAATTTTTGTTACTTGGGCTTTTGATACCATATCTAAAATATTTTTTAGACCAAATTCACAGTTGTTGGGACTTACTCTTATATTTTCTATCAGGATTTTATGAGGCACTTATAATTTTATTTTTTATATTGGATTTGTTGGATTTAATTTTAGATATGTTGAGGTGAGAGTCCTGCTTTATCTTTTGCATGTGCTTATTTAATCCAGCACCATTTTTAGATGCAAAACAACTATTCCTTTTTTAGAGAATGGTCTTGGTATCTTTTTAAAAATTTAAGCTCACCTTTGATGTTTTAATTTATTTCTGTATTCTCAATTCTATTATCTTGATTTATATATCTATATTTTATATATCTGTTATTGAGCCAGTATTATACTGTCTTTATCAACATTGTTGTGTAGTTAAGTTTTGAAATTATAAAGCATATTTATTCTTATTTTTCAAGTTTGGCTCATGCACTCAGGAATTACTCCTGGTGGTACTCAGGGGACCATATGGGATGCTGGGAATCGAATCCGAGTCGGCTGAGTGCAAGGCAAACGCCCTACCTGCTGTGCTAACTCTCCAGCGCCTAATTAATGTTTTTAATTCATAGTATTTTTTGTTATAAGTGTATAGAATAAGTCAAATTGAACTCCTTAAGGGTCACACTGGTGTCTATATGACATGGTTCCATTAATCTTTTTGCATGTTCTTGATTTCTGGGGACCACAAGGTATCTAGATCCATATTACTGATTTGGTGGGTGGTGGGCCATATTTGTCAGTGCTCAGGGCATTCCTGACTCTGTGCTCAAGAGTGACCCTTGATGGTGCTCAGGAGACCATTTGTAGTTTCAGGGATTGAATCAGGTTTAGGCTGAAGCAGCCACATGCAAGGCCAGTTCTTCACCCCCTGTATCTTTCTGGTCTTCCTATAATATTGATATTATACCCTTCATATAGATTAATCTGGGAGCCCTGCTTCCTTATAGTAGGAAATGATATTGGGAAAGGTAGATAAATTTCTAAGGGAGAAGCGTTGAAGATAAGATACTGTGTTAAGTAACAATTCATAATTATGACTGCTCCTCTTCTGACTTATTTGAAGTTTACAAAAGTATAATTTTAGTATAATAATATGGACCAGAGAAGTAGTCACAGTGGGTAGTGTTCTCACCTTGAACATGGCTGATCTGGCTTTGATCCCTGCCATCCCATATCTAGGAGTGGTTCCTGAGTGCAGAGCCAGGAGTGACCCCGGAGCACCCATATGGGATCCCTAAACAAAAATAATAACAATAATTTGCGTGCAGTGTCTCCCTAATAAGACTATTTCTCGGGGGACATGCCAGTATCCTTTCTGTTTTTATATTCACGGTGGGTAACACAGTTTCTGGAACATAAGAGGATTTAATAAATACTTGTATTTATTAATTTTGCTAACTAAACTCTTCAACTTTTCATCTTATAACTCAAGTATCTTTTAAATGTTCTGACTGTAGAGAATAATAGAGTGTTTTGGAAAACATGATGGAAGTGTCCATGAGCTGCTATTATTAAGTGCTTCAAAACTTGTTTCTATTACTGAACAGAAAGCATATTATTGGTTTCAGCATATTAAAAAGATTATGTAACAAGATCAGAGTTTGTTCTTATGGTAAGATGGTATTCTGACTCACTTTGATTGCTGAAGGTAACTTTCAAAGCACGTAGCCCACCTTAGAGCTGAATCGTATAAAACTGTATTCAGGTTCTCCACCTGGAAGTGACCCCAAGAGGCCGAACACGAATGGCTCTTCCGTTCCTGAATGCCCATGATCCCGGAGGCCAACTAACTACTCTCAGCATCCTGTGACTTCTTGCAGAAATGCCTCTAGACTGTGAACTAAGCTACGGCCCCATGCCGCCCCGGGAGGGAAAGTTTTTTCTCTCTTGGCCTTTTCTTTCACTGGTGGCATGGCGACCGCCATCTTATAAGACCCACTAAAGAGAGGCACGAGCTTGCAATGATGTGACTTCTGGCAGAAATTTATCTGGACTTAATTACTAAAATACCAGAAATCCAAAACCTTTTGCTCTTCATTCTCAGCAGTGGAAAACAAATTATCAAATGATGCCTTTTGGCAGGTCTGATTATTGGGGGAAAATTCCAAATAATAATAGTGAATTTTCTGTTGAAATATTGAATGTAATCAAAGTAAAGAGAAAGTAAAGTGAAAGTCATTAGCCACACAGGTGGAGGGTGGGGGTGGGATGGGAAGTATACTGGGGTTCTTGGTGGTGGAACATGTGCACTGGTGAAGGGAATGGGTGTTTGATCATTGTATGACTGAGACTTAAACCTGAAAGCTTTGTAACTTTTCACATGGTGATTCAATAAAAAATTAAAAAAAAAACTGTATTCAGGGCTGGAGCTCTATAGTACAGAGGGTAAGGGTAGTGACTTGCATGTGGCCAACACAGGTTTAATCTCTGGCACCATGTAGTGTCCCCAGAGCCCACCCAGGAGTGATCCTTGAGATCAGAGCCAGAAATAGCCCTGATAACTGCCATGTGTGACCCCCAATCAAAACAACAAACAAACAAACAAACAAACAAACAAAAAAACCTGGTATTTACTCATTATAAACCCGGGGTTTTCTTTCATGGACTGACATGCTACTATATTGCCTTCTTTCTTCTTTTACGTGGTTCTGTTTGTTTTGTGGGCCACACCTTCCAGTTATCAGGGCTTGCTCCTGGCTTTGTGTGCAAGAATCCCTCCTGGTGGTGCTTAGGGAATGATATGTGGTGCCAGGGATTGAACCTGGTCAGAAGCCATATATCATGGTGATTCAATTAAAAAAAAGTGTGTGTATGTATATATATATATATATATATGCCTGAAAAACCTTACCTGTTGTATTATCTCTATGTTCCTTAAATTGCTTAATAATGTTTAAATTAGTTGTTGCATTAATTTTTCTCATTGTCATCTGGACAACTGTGACAGCAACCTAAATAAATTGAATTAAGATATAATGAGAAAGACGTATATTACCCTTTGATAGGTGGTAATTAAGTGAAAACTGTACTATAAACACAGATGTTAGTCATTGTAACAACAAAGAAAGCCTGTCATCATATTCTGAGGTTTGTTTTTATTGAAAGGAATTGTAGTAGGGCATTTTTTCAAGAGTTCTAATGAAAGAGTAGCTGCAGCCTAAATCTAGCTTTGAAAGTATAATGATAATGGGACTATAACTTTATAGTTTTCCAGTTTAACTTTAAGTGGCTTTTGGCAGAAGGCATATATAAAGTATATTTATTTATAACCAGCATTTTGAGTGAAGGAACAAAACCTGAAAGAATTGGCTGAAATATCTGAGCCCATGTTTATTGGTCTGTAGGAATATGTGGTGGCTGAGTCCCTGCTTTGCAAGACTGTGGCAGGCTCTGTGATCCACGTACTGAGTTTAAACCTGGCAGTTCTGCCATCTGCTGTCCCCAGTGATGAAAGCGATGTCCAGCCTCACATCACAGAAAGAAAGGGATGCAGCCCCCACTGTGCACTGCAAGTGAAAAGATACATGAGCACTCTAGCCAGGAAGCACCAGCCTGCAAGCAGTGACCTTCCGTGGGCCATGCTTACGGCCATGCACTTCGGCTAAGAGTGCTTTCCCAGTGAGCACTGCACAGGCACCAGGACCAACGGAGCACAGAGCTAGCGAGTGCCTGGGCCACATATGTGAACACTGATGCCTGATGTGCACCCCCCAGTGAGCACCAGCCACACATGTGCGAGCACCACAGCCAGAAGAACACATAACCCATAATATCATCTAAACAACAGCAGAGAGGACAGGGAGGAAGAGAGGGTAGTTTTAAAATAAAAGCTTCAGGGTATGTGTGTGTACTTCTATTTTATTTATTGTTTATGGAGGGCCATGCCTGGCAGTGCTCAGGGCTTACTCCTCGTTCAACATTCAGACACCATGCCTGGCAGAGCACAGGGAACCATATGGGATACTGGGGATTGAACCTGCATTGACTGCTCTACCACCTATACTATTGCTCTGATCCCATTTTTTTTTGTCTTTTGTTTTTGGTTTTTGGCCTGTAGGAATATGTGGTGTTTTTATTGAAATCATTTTTTTAATGATTCAATTGTTATGAGCTCATTTAAAATCATTCTTTCCAGGGATAACTCAAGTGGCATTTAGTGCATGCTTTGCATGCAGAAGGCCCAGGTTCTAACCCTGGTGTCCCCTGAGCCCACCAGGAGTGACTGGGGTGTGGCCCCCCAACAACAACAAAACCAAAAATGTTTCTCTCCAGGACTCAGTGGTTGAATGTCTTGCAAATAAGAAGCCACAGATTTTGATCCCTGGCACTGCTCCACTTGTCAATTGTGATCGTGGGGGCAGAACTGTTTGTGATCTCTGGTGCCAGAAATCACTTTTGGTGCACCATGGGTGTGTATGTGTACCACAACCAAAGCATGTCCAAATACCACCCTGAAATGAGTAATCCCCAGCCAGCTCGACAAGCATGTGTGAGAGATCCCTATACATGCAGCAATAACATTTCCCTCCCTAACTCTTTTGTCCTTAAGAATGTGAATTCTTGGTGCTGAAGCAATAGCACAGCGGGTAGGGCATTTGCCTTGCATGCAGTCGACCCGGGTTCGATTCCCAGCATCCCATATGGTCCCCCGAGCACCGCCAGAACTAATTCCTGAGTGCAGAGCCAGGAGTAATCCCTGTGCATCGCTGAATGTGACCCAAAAAGCAGCAAAAAAAGAAAAAAGAAAAGAAAAAAAAGAATGTGAGTTCTTGGGCTGGTATCTTTGGTATAGTATATTGTCCCTAGAGCACAGCCAGAAGTGATCCCTGTGTACAGAGCCTTGAGCACCACAGGGCCCAGTCCAATGCCCCTGGCTACTGCCACCCCATCCAAAAGAAACCCCAGGAATGTATATTCTTGGGCTAGAGAGATGGTTAATAAGCCAGAGCAGAGGCTTATTGATTCCTGTTATCACACGGTCTCCAGTATCACCAGGAGCAAGGTGGACACAGCCTGAAAACAAGCAAATAAAAGTTCTGTAGGGAAAGAATCATTGTGTGTCATTTATGTGGTATATTTAGCATCCAACAGAATTTCTTAGACATAAAGTTGCTCCATAAATGATTAGTTTTCCAACCCTCATCAGCACTTGCTATATTATCAGTGTTTTCCAGTCTGGAAAATTAATCATAGGTCATTATGTTATTACAGATTTAAAACTATTACCAGTGTTAGCCACCTTATTATTGCTCAAGTGGGCACAGTAACGTCTCCATTGTGAGACTTGTTGTTACTGCTTTTGGCATATTGAATACGACACGGGTAGCTTGCCAGGCTCTGCTGTGCAGGTGGGATACTTTTGGTAGCTTGCTGGGCTCTCTGAGAGGGACGGAGAAATCAAACCTGGGTCAACCGCGTGCAAAGCAAACACCCTACCCACTGTACTATCGCTACAGCCCATATAATATAATATATGGGCTGTATATATATACCCATATAATATATCGCTACAGCCCATATAATATAAATATAAATTATTATATTTATAATAATTTGTATTTCTTCATATTTTTAAATTTTTTAAATTTAATTTTGTTTGATAATTAACTCAAGAAATTAATTATAGTTTGATATTATACTAACATTGTCATACATATTTTAATTTTGTTTGATTTTTAAAAACTATTCTCAAACCACAACACCCAGTTGGAGAGAGGACAAAAGGGAATACCCTGCCACAGAGGCAGGGTGGGGTGGGGGCAGATGGGATTGGGGGGTGGGAGTGATACTGGGTTTATTGGTGGTGGAGAATGGGCACTGGTGAAGGGATGGGTTCTCGAACATTGTATGAGGGAAACACGAGCACGAAAATGTATAAATCTGTAACTGTACCCTCACGGTGATTCACTAATTAAAAAAATAAATTAATTAAAAAATATATAAAATAAAATAAAAAAATAAATGTTTAAAATGATATTAGTAAAATTATGTCTGCCTTATGGTTATGATTTCATACCACATGTTGATATTTCCTATGCTATGCCTTTGAAAAATCTAATGCTTTTTGATAATTGTGTTGAATCCACAGTATCAAAATATAGAATCAGGGGCTGGAGAGATAGCACAGCGTGTAGGGCGTTTGCCTTGCATGTGGCCGACCTGGGTTCGATTCCCAGCATCCCACATGGTCCCCTGAGCACTGCTAGGAGTAATTTCTGAGTGCAAAGCCAGGAGTAACCCCTGTGCATTGCCAGGTGTGACCCAAAATCATTTAGCCTTGGTCAAGCCTCTTCTAGCTTCCTGACCCACAGAAACTGACAGATACTATGTGTTGGGGTTTTGGTTTGGGGGCCACACCCCACTGTAGTGATAGGCTACTGCTGGAGACTCAGGGGGCTTCTGGGGTCCGGAATAGAAGCTGACTGTTGTGAAAAGTGTGTGTCTTATTGCGTGTTATGTACTGGTTTTGTCGTTGAGAGGTGCAATTTTAAATGATGCTTCCATAAGAGACATTTAAAAATCAATCTCATTCACAATAGTACCTCAGAAAATCAAGTACCTCGGAATCAGCTTAACCAAAGGGGTGAAGGGTCTATACAAGGAAAATTACAAAACACTATTTCAAGAAATAAAAGAGGACACTAGGAAATGGAGACACATCCCCTGTTCACGGATAGGGAGGATTAACATTATCAAAATAGCAATATTGCCCAAAGCACTATACAAATTTAATGTGGTCCCTATCAGGGTACCCATGACATTTTTCAAAGAAATAGACAAAACACTCCTGAAATTCATATGGAACAATAAACCCCCATGAATAGCTAAAGCAATCCTTGGGAAAAAGAAGATGGGTGGCATCACCTTCCCCAATTTCAAACTGTACCACAAAGCAGTTGTAAGTAAAACAGCAAGGTATTGGGCCAGAACCAAGACCACAGAAATAGAACCACAGACCAATGGAACAGAGTTGAATATTCTGTCACAGACTCCCAAATATGTGACCACTTAATATTTGACAAAGGAGCAAGAAAAGTAAAGTGGAACAAGGAAAGCCTCTTCAAGAAGTGGTGTTGGGAAAACTGGATAGCTACCTGCAAAACAATGAACTCTGACCTCTGTCTAGTGCCAAACACAAAAGTCAGATCAAAGTGGATTAAAGACCTCAATATCAGACATGAATCCATAAGATACACAGAGGAAAATGTAGGCAGAGCCCTCCATGATATTGAAGCTAAAAGCATCTTTAAGGATTAAATACCACTGACTAAGCAAGTGGAAACAAACATAAACAAATAGGACTACATCAAACTAAGAAGCTTCTGCACTTCGAAAGAAACAGTGACCAAAATAGAGAAAGAGCCCACAGAATGGGAAAGAATATTCACCCAATACCCACCTGATAAGAGATTAATATCCAGGATATACAAGACACTAGTAGAATTATATAAGAAAAAAACCCCAACTACATCAAAAAATGGGGAGAAGAAATGAACAGAAGCTTCCTCAAAAAAAGAAATACAAATGGTCAAAAGGCACATGAAAAAATGTTCCACATCGCTAATCATCAGGGAGATCTAAATCAAAACAATAATGAGATATCATCTCACGCAGAGACTGGCACACATTCAAAAGAACAAAAGCAACCAGTGCTGGCGTGGATGTGGGGAAAAAGCAACGCTCTTTCACTGTTGGTGGGAATGCCAACTGGTCCAGCCCTTTTGGAAAACAATGTGGACAGTCCTTTAAAAACTAGAAATTGAGCTTTCATATGACCTCGCAATACCACTTCTGGGAATATATCCCGAGGCTGCAAAAAATCACAGGTACAGATATGACATCTGTACCTGTATGTTAGTTGCAGCACTGTTCACAATAGCCAAAATCTGGAAACAACCCAAGTGTCCGAGAACAGATGACTGGTTAAAGAAACTTTGGTACATCTACACAATGGAATACTATGCAGCTGTTAGGAGAGATGAAGTCATGAAATTTGCTTAGAGTGGATAGATATGGAGAGTATCATGCTATGTGAAATGAGTCAGAAAGAGAGGGACAGATATAGAAGAACTGCACTCATTTGTGGAGTTAAAATAACAAAACTGACACCCAAGGACAGTAGATATAAGGGTCAGGAAGACATGGTTGGAAGCCTGCCTCATGAGCAGGCAGGGAGAAGGCAGTTGGAATAGAGAAGGGATCACTAAGAAAATGATGGTTGGAGGAATCGGTTGGGATGGGAGATGTGTGCCGAAAGTAGATAAAGAACCAAACATGATAACCTCTCAGTATCTGCATTGCAAACCATAATGCCCAAAAGTAGAGAGAAAGTATGGGGAATATTGTCTGCCATGGAGGCAGTGGGAGAGGGTGGGAAAGATGGGGGTATACTGAAGATATTGAGGATATTGTTTTTTTAAAAATTTTATTGAATTACTGTGAGACAGTTACAAGCTTTCGTGTTTGGGTTACAATCTCACAATGATCAAACACCCATCCCTCCACCAGTGCACACTCCCCACCACCGATATCCCGGGTATACCCCCCCTTTCCCACCCTCCCCCTGCTTCTATGGCAGACAATATTCCCCATACTCTCTCTCTACTTTTGGGCATTATGGCTTGCAACACGGACACTGAGAGGTCATCATGTTTGTTCCATTATCTACTTTCGGCATGCGTCTCCCATCCCAACTAGTTCCTCCAACCATTTTATTGCTTGTTATAATACACACTAAAAATTACTGATATTAATAATTCCCTTTGTCGTGGGGATTGTTGCTTAGATATATGGGATGGCACATGCACACTGGCTGGCTGGGGTTACACAGGTGCTGACTCTCTGAGGTAGGTGCTGGCTCTCTGAGGTTGCACAGGTGCTGGCTCTACTGAGGATATTGTTGGTGGGGAATGTGCACTGGTGGAGGGATGGGTGTTTGATCATTGTGTGATTGTAACTCAGATATGAAACTTGTAACTATATCTCACTGTGAATCAATGAAATTAAAAACCCAGTTATCTCAGAATTTAGGGAATGATTATAGGATTCAGATAGCTATAACATTCAGATAAGCATCAATAAAAATAAGCATCAATTTTAAAAAATGAAAAAAAAGTGATGCTTTTGTAGGTTGGGGTCTCTTCTCTGGTATAAAATACATTAGTTTTGCACTGAGAAACGTTATTTTGTTTTGAGGAAGAACTTGATTTACCAAAGAGGTTATTGCAGTTTGAAAGTGCCGTGGAAAACATACTTGGTTTTCTGTCACTATTTACAGAAGCTTCATAAAAGCATAAAAGCATGCTAGCCATAGGATCAAATGAATTAATGGTCCCATAAATTCTAATTTTCAATATCTGCAATTGTATTTCCTATTTATACTTCCCTGTTTTAACTGCCTTTGTGGGGGTTTGGGGGCTAACTCAGGGGAGGGAGTTTGTGCATTGCATAGACAAGCCTTAAGTTAAATCCCTGTCCTGCATGGGTTCCTGTGCATGACCAGGTTTAGCCAGGGAAGTTTCAGCACTGCTGGGTCCATTGTGCCATTCTTGGTTGGCTGAGAATCGCAGGTTCCCTGGCACTGCTCGGGAGGCCAACAGTGTGTGTGGTGTGTCACATGACATAAAGACCAGGCATTGCCTTCCTATTCAATTATGATTATTGTTATTTTGTTTTGCTTTCTCAAGACAATTTATTTTATTTTATTGAAACATCGTGACAAAAGTTACAAAGCTTTCAGGTTTAAGTCTCAGTCATATAATGATCAAACCCCCATCCCTTCACCAGTGCACCTGTTCCCCCACCAAAAACCCCAATATACCCTCCTCCCACCCATCCCCGCACTTGAGTGGCCAATGATCTTCACTTTATTCCCTCTATATTTTGGATACATTCAATATTTCAACAGAGAACTGACTATTATTATTTGGAATTTTCTCCTAACAATCAAACCTGCTGGAAAGGCATCATTTGATAGTTTGTTTTCCATTGCTGAGAATGAAGATTATAGGAGCTCGCGCGGCCGCTGCAGTTTTGGATTTCTGTTGTTTTAGTTCAGTTTACACTCTAAATGCATTTCTATAAGTCTCTGGGTGCCAAAATGGATTAGTAGACCTCCCGGATCATAGTCTTTAAGGAGCAGAGGGGCCGTGTTTTGCGCAGCTTTTCTGGATCTCCATTATTGTTATTTTTGAGTTACATTTATTTCACTCATGCAGACTTTTAATACCTCATACATTATTTTGCTATATTCATTTTTATGGATTGATATAATGCTGTAGAATGGAAAAAGAAGGATTGGAGAGATAATACAGCAGGTAGGGCACTTGCCTTGCATGTGGCCAACTCGGATTTGATCCCTGGCATCATATATGGTTTCCTGAACCCCACCAGGAATAGACCTTGAGCACAGCTGAGTGAGGCCCCAAACCCAAAAATAAATGAAATAAAACTGAAAAGGGAAAAGAGAAGAAAGATGAAAACTGCATTTTAACAAGTAAATTTGAAAATATATTGTAAAATTATCTTAACAGGCTGATCCCAGTGAATCCACTCTTTTAACTGACAGAAAAATTGATGGAAGTATATTGAAATATATATTCAAAAGTAAGTTTTAAATAACTTACTTTTGTTACATATGATAGAATTTCAGTGGGAAATATTGCATTTCAGATTTATGAAATGCATGCAAATAAAATTATTCCTTTTGAAGTCGAGATGCTCAGAGTACCACTTCATAGCCTTTTCCTCTCAGGTATTTAGCACACAGGAAGTGCTTGCACTGTGCTGTGTGGACAGAGGGAGGATATACCTGAGCAGGATAGCATTTGCCCTTTCATGGAACTAGGTTTTTATGTGTAGGTTTTCTTCTGTGCCATATCTGGTCTGTATTTTGCTATTTGTTTTTTCCCATTTCTCCTTTGTCTTACCTATTGCATTTCATATATATATAGGCTATTTTATTTATTTATTTATTTGTTTGTTTGTTTGTTTGTTTATTGGTTTTTGGGTCACACACACGATGCTCAGGGCTGACTCCTGTCTCTACACTCAGTAATCACTCCTGGCAGTGCTCAGGGGACCATATGGGATGCTGGAAATCGAACCCGGGTCGGCCGCGTGCAAGGCAAACGCCCTACCTGCTGTACTATTGCTCCAGCCCCCTATAAGCTATTTTAAATATACATACTCATTTTAAATTACTTTGTTCTCCAATCTTAAATTGGTATTAATAAGGGTCTGAGAAATAGTACAGGAAGGAGTAGGGTGCACATGATCAGCCCTGATTTTAATCCCCACCATCATGTATGATCACAAGAACCCCACCAGGAATGACCCCTGAGCACAGAACTAGGAGAAAAACCTGAGCACCACTAGATATGGTCCCAATCCCCAAAATAAATAAATACTAATAAATGCAGGAATAATTATTGTTCATACAGACTTAAAGGTTCCACTTTTAGAAACCAGGTTGAAGTTCTGGCCTTGTATATCCCATCTTAACTTCCATCCCCCCCTCCTTCCACAGCTCCTGCAGGTGCAGTCTGGTAGCCCCCAAGCTCTGCAGGGTCTAACTAGCACTGCATTGCTGGGTCTGAGCACTGAGTTATGGGGCCTGCAGAGCAAGGCTTTAAGTCACTGGAAGCAGTTCTCTGGTCCCCTGAGCACGGCTTGAGATGCATTTTCACTAACAGTATGGTCTCATTTGACAATATTAATTTATATTGTGGGTAATTTATATTGTTGGTTCAAAGTAATGTTTCAGTTCCCATTTATTGGATATAGATAAACATCTTTTCATATTTTATTAGTCATTCATCTTTTTCCTTCTGAAAATTGCCCGTTTTCCCTCTTGTACTGTTATGTTAATATTATGTTATCTGTGTTTTCCTAGAGAATTGTATTTTTCCTAGTGGTCAGTCAATGTGCATATTCAGGTCTGCTTTCTTGTTTCTAATTTAGGTACCATTTTTTCCTTCCTTGATTAGACTTGCCAGAGGTTTTATTTCATTAGTCCTTTCAAAAAAATGAACTTTCATTTTTATTAATCTTCATGGCAATTTTAAAATATCTTCTGCTTCACTAATTAATGTGGGGGCAAAGGTTCAAATGTGGTTTTGGAAAATTGGAAAAATAATGATTGCTTTTTCTTCTATCAATTCCCACACGTAAATATTAACAGCTCAGAAGGAAGGCGATCCGAAGGAAGGAGACTTGACATCAGCTTTGTTCATGGAAGGTTAATTGGTCAATGATACCTTTGTTGTTTTTATTTTAACTACTCTCAGCAGTTCTTAGGCCTTACTCTTTTTTTTTAATTTTTTTTTCTTTTATTAGTTCACCATGTGGAAAGTTACAAAGCTTTCAGGTTTAAGTCTCAGTTATACAATGCTCAAACACCCATCCCTTCACCAGTGCACATATTCCACCACCAAGAATCATAATATACCTCCCCCCTTCCCCCACCTCCCCAGCCCCCCATCCCGCATGTGTAACTGGTAAATTTCACTTTACTTTCACTTTACTTTGATTACATTCAATATTTCAACAAAAAAAATTCACTATTATTGATTTGGAGTTTCTCCCCCCTAAAGTCAATCTGCTGAAAAGAAAGCATTTGGTAATTTGTTTTCCATTGCTGAGAATGAAGAGATATGAGGTCTGGAGGCCGCACTAGCAGCAGCATAGTTTTGGATTTCTGTATTTTAGTAACTAAGTCTAGTGAAATGTCTGCCAGGAATCACAACATTGTAAGCTTGTACCTTTCAGCTACTTTATATTCCACATATGAGTGCGATCTTTCTATATCTGTCTCTTTCTTTCTGACTCATTTCACTCAGCATGATACTTTCCATGTTGATCCACTTATATGCAAATTTCATGACTTCATGTTTTCTGACAGCTACATAGTATTCCATTGTGTAAATATACCAGAGTCTCTTTAGCCAATCATCTGTTTTCGGGCACTCTGTTTTTTTCCATATTGTGGCTATTGTGAACAGAGCGGCAATGAACATGGAAATGCAGATGTCATCTCTACTATACCTTTTTGCCTCTCCGGGATATATTCCCAGGAGTGGTATTGCTGGGTCAAATGGGAGCTCAATTTCTAACTTTTTGAGAATCGTCCATATAGTTTTCCAAAAGGGCTGAACCAGTCGGCATTCCCACCAGCAGTGAAGGAGAGCCCCTTTCTCCCCACATCCACGCCAACACCGGTTGCTTTTGTTTTTGGGGATGTGGGCCAGTCTCTGTGGTGTGAGATGATATCTCATTGTTGTTTTGATCTGCATCTCCCTGATGATTAGTGATGTTGAACATTTTCTCATGTGCCTCTTAGCCATTCGGATTTCTTCTTTGGAAAAGTTTCTGTTCAATTCATCAGCCCATTTTTTGATCGGGTTGGCAGTTTTCTTCTTGTGGAGTTCAACCAGTGCATTGTATATCCTTGTTATCAACCCTTTATCGGATGGGTACTGCATAAATATCCTTTCCCATTCTGTAGATTGTCTTTGTATTTTGGTCACTGTTTCTTTTGAATTGCAGAAGCTTCTTAGTTTGAGATAGTCCCATTTATTTATCTTTGTTTTCACTAGCTTGGCCAGTGGCGTGTCAGCATTGAAGATACCTTTGGCTTCAATGTCGTGGAGGGTTTTGCCGACCTTATCTTCAATGTACCTTAGGGATTCTGGTCTGATGTTGAGGTCTTTAATCCATTTTGATCTGATTTTTGTACATGGTGATAGATGGAGGTCTAAGCCCATTTTTTTGCATGTAGCCATCCAGTTTTGCCAGCACAATTTGTTAAACATGCTTTCCTTGCTCCACTTCACATTTCTTGCTCCCTTATCAAAGATTAGATGATCATATATTTGGGGGTGTATGTCAGAGTATTCAACCCTGTTCCATTGGTCTGCCGCTCTGCCTTTGTTCCAGTACCATGCTGTTTTAATGACTACCGCTTTGTAGTAGAGTTGGAAGTTGGGGAGGTTGATTCCTCCCATTTTCTTTTTCCCAAGGATTGCTTTAGCTATTCGTGGGGGCTTATTTTTCCATATGAATTTCAGGAGCGCATTTGCCTTGCACGCGGCGGACCCGGGTTCGAATCCCAGCATCCCATATGGTCCCCTGAGCATCGCCAGGGGTGATTCCTGAGTGCAGAGCCAGGAGTAACCCCTGTGCATCGCCGGGTGTGACCCAAAAAGCCATAAATAAATAAATATATAGTCTTATAGGAGAAGTAAAATATGATCACATGAAAGCCTTAATATTTTAAGATACTAGTGTGAGTGTGTGTGTATGTGTGTGTCTTGTACTTTTGTGTCTGCTCAGCATTTTTGCCTTTTGGGAACTGATCTTCTCCTAGCTTGTGCAGTTGTCAGTCACCAGGTCTCTCCCGTACCATGCTGGGATTCTTTTCTGAAGAGCATCTTTCTTCTTCTGAGACTGGGCAAGCCAAAAATTTCTGGTTCTGGGATGCTGGTTGGCAAGGCTTCCTCATCCCAAGAGCACCTGTGTTTGAATGAAGCAGTGTAGAAAACGGAGCTGAGGAGATGAAAGGGAGAGATTCCTGATGATTCGTAAGCCTTAGGCCTAGCTGGCACAAAGCTAACTAGAATTCATCCCCAGACTTTCGAGTCAGTGGAGCCAGTGGATAAGCCATGTTGTGTCCTGGTAGCCTTGGCAATACGTGGGCTTGTATCCCTGGAATGCCCAAGGACCTGGGGGGTGTAGGCTTCTCAGGAAGAAGAGGCCAGTGCACTGTTGCCTCTTGCTTTCCATAAGGCCAAGGAGAACCACCAAGGGAAGCAGCATCTGCCAGGGTGGGGTGGGCTGCAGTGGTGATCAGACCCCTGGCCGGGAGCCAGTTCTGTTTCCTGCCCAGAACTCCTTACTGTGCTCCATCTGTCATTAGAATGTCAGTGTCAGTGTGGAGGATGGAATTACAGTGAGCCCCGAGAACTGATTTGGTGACACTGAAACTTCGAAGTCAGATCTCTTGTTAAGTCAAAACTCTCTGCCATGGTAGAGCTGTTTGACTGCTTTCACACTTACTAACCAGTGAAAGAGCAATAAAAACCCAACTCAGGGCAGTGACTAGACTCAACTAGTGCCAATTATCCTAGTTCTGGCTGAGTGTGACTCTAATGTATGTTCTTTGTCACCACCATAGAATTCCTTCTGCTTCTTTTCCTGTACAACGTGTTTGCTTCCCTTCATGATCTCTAAATCAAGGGGATGCAGAGACCACTGTAATAATCGACTTGGGGAGAGTGTGCTCCCTTCTTTAGAACTCTCCAGATTAAGAACTAAGCATGAAATCTATCTGTAAAAAATATCTATTTAGGATTCAAAAAAAATTGTGACAAATCACCAGAGACTTATAGATTCTTATCTCTGCGATCCCTTTAGTCAACTTACCAGAAGAAGAGTGAGCTGTTCTGAAAAGCTCAGCAAGAAACTAGCCAGTCTGCATCTTTAAATCCTGTGTTTTAGAGAGGCATAGCTGAAGTTTTCAGGACCCAGTAGGGTAGAAATGTGATTTTGCTCTCTCTCTCTCTCTCTCTCTCTCTCTCTGTGTTGTGGGGAGGGAGGGAGGGAGGGAGAGAGAGAGAGAGAGAGAGAGAGAGAGAGAGAGAGAGAGAGAGAGAGAGAGAGAGAGAGAGAGAGAGAGAGAGAGAGAGAGAAGAGAGGGAGAGGCCTTTGGAGGAAGCCCTGGAGTTGAGTACGCCTGCTTCCTGAATGAAGCATTGCTTAAAGGTCCCTTGAGTGTGGTTTTCCTCTGAGAACACCCAACCCCAGAATAGTGCGGCGGACTTGCTGGCTGAGGTCAGCAGCTCCAGTGAAGCACGAGAGGCAGAAAGTTTTGCAGTAAGTACATAGTTGGTTACGGGGATGGAAAATCTTAGAAGGTTAAGTCTGGGCCAGAGTCTTGTGTTTCAGGTGTAACGTCTGTCAGAGCCAGTGCATTCTGCTATGGCTAAGGCGTTATTAGAGTTTTGCTTCTTGCTTTATTTGCTTCAGAGACACACCCAGTCGTGCTTGGGGACCACACGATGCTGGGGATGGACCTTGGAAATTTAACATTAGGCTTCCACATATAAACATATGTTTCAGCCCTCTGAACCATTTCCCTGGCCCTATTGACGCATTCTTTTGTGATTTGTGAACTGCCTAAATTAATGCTACCTGCGTGTTTTAAGGGCTAAAAATGGATTTAAAATTCATCTTCTAGCATCTCGGGGCAAAAAATGTCTTTTATCTTTATCTCTTTGTCTATCGCTTTTTTTTTAAAAAAAATAAAAGGTCTTGCAATGTTAATGCTGACTCCAAGTTCTATGTATAAAGTTATTTAAAGGAGAAATACTCTCTCCAGGTACTAATTGCTGGTAGTACAGAGATATATTTTTAACCACCAAGATGAATACAGCTGTTTCTGCGCTTTCTTCTCACCTAGTGTAGGAAGTCAGAGCCCTGTGGAGAGAATTATTCGCTTGACTGGACCTTAGGCACCTCCCACCCCAAAGTTTCCAAAGTCTTTTTCTCTTTAGGATCGGCCGGTGGTGTGTCCTTCCATCTTGCTGAGGGCCCAAAAATGTCTCAGGGCTCAGTATCTGGGCCAAAAAGTGTATTTATGCAGTCGGTGGGAGGGGAGGGGCAGAATTTCACAGATACATCGAAGATAGGCGCTTTTCAAGGAAGTTACATAGTATAGGGTTTTGGTTAAGACAGTTCTAGCCACTTTGAAATGTCTCCTCATAATTCCAGTTTTTAGAACTTTAGTTTGGGGTTTTCATTTCTGTTTTCTACTAAGTTTAATTTCTTATCAGAATAAAATATATTTACAGCAAGCTCATATTTTAAGTCTATTACAGAAATATGATCCCTCACCCCCTTGGAGGGCAAAGATAAAAAGCACGTGTGTGTGTGTGTGTGTGTGTGTGTGTGTGTGTGTGTGTGTGTGCGCGCGCGCGCCTGTGTGTTTCCTAAAGTGTTTTGTTGCTTTAGGACTCAGCCCCAGAAACTATGCATTCTCACATGGTTCTTGTTTAGAGTAGCTGTTTCACTTCCTTTCATCTTCAGTTTGCCAAGTGCGTTGACATCTGTGTTGTCAAAGCAGAAGTCCATGAAAGGAGAGGGAGTACAAAATAAACAAGCTTTCATTTGAAAACCAGGACTGCAGGTGAATTATCTTTTCCCTTTCATTTTATGTTTATTTATTGAACATATTAAAAGAAACTTTTAAATGGTAAGAGTACTTAATTTTTCTCAAAGTTCCTTGGAGGTATTCTCATTTGAGTCTCACAAGTCCCATGAAGGAACCTCCATTGTGGTCTTCAGTGAAACAGGCAGGGAGATTGTGCAATCTGGCGGAGCAGCCTGCTGGCAGGGGTGCAGTGGGGAACTCAGGTCGGCCTGCGGTCTGGCTATAACAGTCCAGTAACTTTGGAAATTAGAGCAGAAAGTGACTCAGTCCCATGTCCTGAAACAATTTAAGATTCCTTTCTTTCTAGCTGTACAGCTAGAAAGTATAGCACATTTTAAAACGTCATTAATTTTGCCATTATTTTTAATGGTGTATAGTGATTGTGTCAGAAATTATTTACATGTTCTCTGTTCTTGGAAATTAGTTGCTTTTCTTTACTCTTTCTTCTTTTGTTATTATAAATAATATTTTGCTATCTTTGTGCACACAATTTTGGATATTTGTTTGTGCACTAAATTCTCAAGCCTGAGATTACTGGATAAAGGGGTTTATCCAGTTTTTCCACAATTTCATGGTGCTTATATATGTTGTTAAATTCTTTTTGTCAACATAGTGTAAGGATACCTGTTTGATTTTGTCTATTCCACTAGTGATGGTTATTATCAGCGGTGGGGGGGGGGCGGGGGAACGTTTATGAGTGGTTTTGTCTACTATAAGTAGACAACAGTTTTTCCACAAGGTTGTTTACAACTTAATTTTTTCTTTTGCTTATTTAATTATTAGGGTCTTTATTTGGGGTTATTTTTAGCTAATTATATGCGTTTTAATTATATAAATTTTAATGATATTAATTCTGCATTTTTTATCATTTTCCTAGATTATTGTTTACCTTTGTTTTATTTTAAACATATAGACCTAACATTTTTAAGCCAAACCTGTTAAATTTGTTTCCTAATTATTAGTTTAAAATGGAGGTTCCTGAACTGATTTGGACTACTAATCTTTTTCGGAAAGAAAATCCTTTCACAAAATAGAAAGCATCCTTTGACCAATTTCACCAGAGACCACTACTGCCCCCACCCAATCCACCCAGTACCCTCTGCGGGGTGAGGTTACTCCCTTTGAAGAACACTAGTTTAGAGAAATATTATCCTAATTCTAGGAATTTATTTCCTTCTAGTTTTCATTGTGTAGGAAGTATGAAAAGTGAATTTAAATTGGCTTTTAAAAAGGAAAGCCAGGGGCCAAGTTTGTCTAGGAGTGATTGCTGAGAGCAGAGCTGGGAGTAAGCCCTGAGTGCTGCCAGGCCCACAGATTAAAAAAAAAAAAGTGATTTTTCCCCTTTGCGTTTATCACTGTTATGATGGCTAGACTGTGGTGGTCCTGGTGTTTGCTAGGCCACACACTTCTAATTATGATGCTTTCACTTTCACTCTTCAGTCAGGCTTGCTGGAGGTTACACACCTGTTGCAACGTATCAGAGACTGTGGGGTCCCCCCTGCGGGCATCATCCTGTCCCGCAGGGAGGACCCTTCGTGGGGCTAAGGAGGGGACTCAACCGAACGAAGAGACGCAGAGCCAGAAGGAGGAGGAGAGAAAGAGAGAGTTTATTCACAGCAGTTACAATACTTATACCTCTTGGTGGGAGGGGGCGGTATGCATGCTTGGACCCCCATAGGAACAATAGTAAAATGCAGATCAGGCATGGGCGTTGGCTAGTGAGAGAGGAATGACAAACTGATAAGATCAGTAAGGTCAGCAGTGGTGACCTTGTTACAGGAATCCCAAGTAAGCTCCGCTTGACTAGAGGATAAGAGCCAGGCTTGTAAAATGGCTCCCTACATCTCCCCCTGTTTTGTTTTAAATTAAATGTGGTCAGGGGAGGCATTGTCCGGTATCCCTTGTGACACAAACACGAAAGCATGAAAGTACACATCTCAAGGGGGGAGATGCGGGCGACACATGTGCTCGGGCACCACATGTGCTCGGCCACATGGGCACAAGCAGCACATGGGCTCAGGCAGCATATGCGCGCCCTTCCTTTGTTCAAGGTGGCCTTTATAGGGTTTCTTCAACTTGCCCCCATGTGGGGCTTCTTCCCAGGTAAAAGTCCGTTGCTAAGGAGGTTACCAGGGAGGTTGGGAGTGGTGACGGTCTTCTTAGGCTGGATCACATTTTAATCAGATTAAGGGAGAGGTTGACAGAATTTGAGGAACTTCATGGGGAGGGGTCCAACCTCCTCAGGGTCCGCTGAAGGTCTTATCAGGTCTGTTTTCTGTATCCACAGGGTGGGTCAGTCTCAGGATTCTCCTTCCTGGAGACTTTATTAATCTGTTTCATTGCCAAGGGCCTTTCCCTATCTACCTGCCTACATCATATTTCCCCCTAGAGATTTCACCACCTTAAATCTTTAAGGGGAAAATGGTCGGTGATCCATCTTCTGAAGCTGCTTCATGCTGACAGAGGGGCGCAGACCCTGCCTGCACAAGGGTGAAACCTCATGCTACCTTAGTTTTAGTGGACCCCAGGCAATGAACTGGTTGGGTTCCTGAAGTTATCTGAAAGAAAAGATCAGATCAATTAGACTGAGGAATGTCACTTTGAAATGATTAGACCCTGGAGATGTGGAAGGTCCTTTCTGACCTAGTAAGGACAAAATAGTTTGCTGTCTTAGAAAACATAAGAGTTAAAGCAATAGAAACCAAAGCAACATAATGCCATACCCATTCCCATTTCTGTCATAAAAACAATGGAAAAGAATAACTGCTTCACCCATTGGTTGATAGAAAATGACTTCCTATGTCCAGATTTTTCTAGTGGCCTAGAAGCACCACGCCACTTCTCAGGTTGGAAAAGCTATCCATCCACTGAAGCTGTCATTTGGAAGCAGTAGATGTTTATACCTTGAATATGAGTATTTGATCATGGCTCCCTACAAGAGACCAGATACTTTGCAGCCAAATCAGGGTGCTCTTGGGTTCTCAATGGGCCTCAGATAGTTCTGGGGCTTTAACTTTTGATCTCTTGTCTGTAAGGTAGTTACTTGCTCTACCACTGAGCTATCCCCGGACCCCTTTTGCTATTTTTATAATGCATAGAGGGAATAAGTTCTATTCAAGAACATTGAATTAAAATATTGATTAAGAGCATAGACTCTAGGGACCAGAGATAGTGCAGAGTGTGCTTCGTGCACTTGACCCAGATGTGCTCTCCGGCACCCAGCAACCAGAAGTGAGCTCTGGGCACTGCTAAGTGTGGCCCCCAAACCGAAAATAAAAATATCATCGACTCTGAAGACAGACTGCTCTGAATGTCTCTGTCTGGTAGTTATTTATAATTTCAGAATAGTAAAATAATTGGATTGTCTGGTCCATGGAATGTTGGGATAAGAAAATAAAAACTAGACTGAAAAAACTAAAATAGTGGAAAATTTTTTGATATATGGTTTATATATATATTTCATATAATCTTGGGAGATACACAGTGAACAATAGATTTGACTTTATAGAGGACTAAAACACCTGGGATCACTGTGTCCTCAATTTTATTCCTTTAATTTTTCTTTTCAGTTTTTGATATAGCTAACCACCAACCTGTGAAATGTTCTAAAACAAACCTAGATTTTCAGCATATCTAAAGGTCAACTTCATGGCTGGCTATACAAGAGAAAACATAATCATGAAAGAACATTGTGTTAAAAATGAAAAATGATTTGTAGTGAAGGTGAAACTCTGAAACATAGTCTGTAAGGCCAACAGGGTTGTTAGATCACAAGGGGATGCTATTTGTGGAAGGAAATAATTCGATTTAGGTATTTAATGGGCAGAAAATGACTCCATTGCCAGTGAATACAGGGAGGCTGCTGTAAGAAGGATGGGAGAGAAGACACTGCAGAGTGTTTGCTTTATTTTGAACAAGTACAAGAGTGAGGTAAATTAGGAACATGTGACAACCTGGGGGACTCAGGGTCCCTCTGAGACAGCCAGCAAGAGCCACAGCTGGCACTATGCTAACAGCTTCCTAACAAGAGGAGATGCTGATGCTTGCCCCCATCCCCTCTCCCCCATGGTCCCACCAGGACTCCCGGGCACATCTCAAAGGAGCTGGGGAGGGAATTGTGCTGAAGGACAAGTGTGAGGTTCGAGGAGGTTGGTGTAGGTGAGAAACAAGAGTCTTTCCTAAGCTGGGGCCTCGAGAGCCTTTGCTGCCCCTGGGGCCTTTGGGGTCTCAGGCTCCTGGCTTGGCTTGAGCCCCCACGGAGACTCCTAAAGGGTCATGGGGGGAGCTGCAGCTGTGGAAGGGTGTTCGGCAGCCACTCTGGGCACTCCTGCCCCTGCAGAAGGTCCTTTCCCCTAAATGCCACACCCCAGCTCCTCTCTTCGAGCAGCACTGTGGCAGCAGGACCAGCTGCCCAGTGAAGTGCTGCAGACTCAGCCTTATGCACAACTGACTTTCTCATGATTTTGGAGGTCAGAAGTCCAAAGGGTCAATTTCCTCTAAAGCCTCTCTCCTTGCTTTGTAGGGAACTGATTCTTTCATGTCTTCACATGGTTGTCCCTCTGTTTGTGTCTGTGTTTGATGAAGGATGCCAGTCATTGGTTTCAGGCTCACATATGATCCTTTACCTTAATCACCTTTATTGGGAGTGTGGGGGAGTTGGGCTACACCTGACTGTGCTCAGGGCTTTCTTCTGGCTATGTGCTCAGGGAGCACTCCAGGCAGGATTAGGGGACCATATAGGGTGCCAGAGATTGAGCCTGGGTCAGACACTTGCAAGGCGAGCACCATACCCACTGTGCTCTCTCCAGCCTCTATCCTAATTGCCTTAGTTGAGAGCACCTGTCTCCAGATACAGCTGCATACCGAGCTACTGGAATTCAGACTCCAATATATGGATTTGGAGCAGACAGGTACAGCTCATAATCAGACAGTACAGCTCATAATCAGAGCCTGGCTCAAATATTATTCAGCCTTTAGGCTTCTCCTATTTCCAAGTACTGTAAACTTTGAGCAGATTTCTTTTTAACACTCTGTCCTTTGGCATTTTTTCATTCTTTCTCTTATTTAAACTGCTCAGAATTACTGAGCATCTTCTGTGTGCCAAGGATCGGTTTGATGCTGGATATACAGAGACAAAGAATATACTTTCCCACCGCCAGCCCTACTGCCGCTGGATGCTTAGATAAGAGACAGATGAACAATTTATAGCAACTGCAAAACAGTGTGATGGATGCCGACACCTTAAGGAGGGGTGTTCTGTCTCTCTCTGGATCACAGATCTGGAAAGCTTACTAGCTTAGGGGCGTCTCTTCTACACCTTGAATGGTGAACAGCAGTCAACAGCTAAAGGAGCTAGTGGGGAGAATCTTGTTGCCCACAGCATGGCGTGAGGGCCTGAAGCTGACAGGGATGCTGGTGTTTTAGGGAAATGCAGAAGTTTAGTGCAGGAGCAGCTCGCAAGAGTGTAAGAGTGGGTGGGAGTTTGGTATGAGGTCGTGAGATAATGGGCTCATGGACATCTTCAGAGGGGGACTGATAGTAGAAGGTTTTAAAAAGCAGGAAGAGGCCAGGGATATTGCTCAAAGGGCTAGAACAGATATTTTGCATCTGGAGCCCTGAGTTTGATCTCTGGCACTGCATGTTCCCGGTGATTATTGAGCACTGTGCTGGGAGTAGCCCCAAGTTACACTGAATATGCCCCCAAAGGAAACAAGTGAAATAGCAGAAAGAACATGGGCAAGTCTTACTAGCAGTGTGGTAGCAAAACAGCAACTATGGCCCTGACCCCCAAAAGGAAATAGCAGTAATTCTGGCCATTGAATTGAAAATCAAGAACAGAAAGAAGATTCTAAAACCAGAGAGACAGGACTCAGTGATTGGTTAGATATGTAGGGGCTGAAGTACAGTGACAACCCATCATTAGTTTTCTGGATTCTCTGTCAACAGATGCTATTTTCAGTGTGTATTTTGATGACAACTCTGCTGAATATATACACCCATGGGACTGCCACTACAAATAAGATAGTGAACCTTCCCATCACCCTCCAAAGTTCCTTTTGTGTCTACTTACAGAAAGTTCTGTTTTAGTCTCTCAAGCAAACACAGATCATTTCTCTGGTACTTTACATTATTTTTACCTCTTAGAGAATTTAGTGAAAATAAAAGCACATACTATGGAATATTTTGGTTTGGTTTTTTTTTTTTTTGGAGGCCACACTTGAAGGTGTTTGGGACTTAGCCTGAGTTGTTATGAGTGAACCCTGGCTCTCTTCTCAGGGGTCTCTCCTGGTGGGGCCTGGGGTACCATATGTGGTACTAGGAACTGAGCTGGGGTTGGGCACGTGCAAAGGAAGCACCTCACCCACTGTACTATCTCTGCAGCCCCACTCTTCGGGGTTGTGTGTCCAGTTTCTCTAATTCATAACACTTCTGAGACTTTGTTACTGGAGAACAGACTCAGGGAGATTGCAGAGGTGAAGGAGCCTGAGTAAGTATCAGCTCACCCCTGAACTTCAGCAACAGTAATGGGGGGCCCAAGGTGCTCCTGCTCTGCCACATGGTGGCCACCACCCACACCTAAATCTGATTGATCCACCCAGCCTGGGAAATAAACCACCACTGGAGTCCTAGTGGAGCCACAAAACCTCAGCCAGGACCAGGTCAGACACTGTCTGGCCCAGAAATAGATGTGAGAGTAGGCTTCGTCCAAAGATCAGATTCTTTGTCTTTGTCAGAGAAAGAATTAAAGGACACTATTGGTCACAGCGGAAGATTTATTAAAGAGGTAGAACACAGTTGAGATGTGGGCATGGCACTCTCAATGGGCAGTGAGCACCAGGTCTTCGGTGTGAGGGTTCTAGAGGAGAGAGGAAACACAATGGGAAAATTGGACATGAAGAGCCGGATTTGGGTGGTGCTGCATTTGCATAAGCATGTATGGACCACATGCTTGCACATATGTTATATGAATGATTGGTATATAATTATGCAGCTATCGGATGTGCGGGATGAGAATCTCTTGCCCTCACGCCTGGCTGTCTTCCCCGGGCCCCCTCGGAGGGGATGGGCTCCAGATTCCCTCCCCACCCCAAGCAGAGCTCCCAGCGGCCGGAGACCACCGGAACCTAGCTACAGCCATGCTCGAGGCCCCTCCCCACACATTCGGACAGGCCTCATGCATGAAAATACGGCAGAGGAACCCAGGTGTGCGTATAATCCAATCAACAGCCAACATCCAGAGAGAGACTTAAAAGCAAGCTCTCAGATATCCATCCTGTATACGGCGATATCCTGTAGCCTACTTCTCCCTCTGGGAGAAACTGGCAAGCTTCTGAGAGTTTCCTGCCCACATGGGACAGCCTTGCAAGCTTCTCATGGTGCATTCATATGCTAAATCCAGTAACAAGCTGGATCTCATTCCCCTGACCCTGAAAGAGCCCCCAGTGCGACATCATTGGGAGGGCCGAGTGGAGAGAGACTTCTAAGATCTCAGGGAAAGGACGAAATGAGAGGTTACTGAGCCTGCTCGAGAAATCAAAGATTAACGGGATTTTGTGATCGTGATCGTGATTGGATGCATATTTGTGGCTCAATAAGGAGGATAGTGAAACGGGATCAGGGTTCTATTCACTGAGCCAGTAGCTGGCTGGAACACTGTCGGAAGTTGGGAATCACAGGGCTGCAGATTAGGGGTCTCGAGACCCTTTTATTTTTCTTCAGCATGTAAGATCATACTTTCTGGTTCTTTTAGCAGTTTTCCACACTGCCTTTCCTACATTAGAGTTACTGGTGCTGTCTAGAAAGGCACAGGCGCACTTGACTGGGAAAAAGGACCTTACTGGAAAAGAACATCTAGTTGGGGAGCAGAGGCTCAGCACATGCTCTCGGGAGAGGAGTGGGGCTTTGGTCTTATGCGCAGCAGAGCAAAGGTGATGAAGCAGCTCATACATATTCTACCAGTTCTTTAAAAAATCATGAATATTCATGAGAGAAAATGGTAAGCATATGCAGTTGAGAAACATACATGGCATGTACAGAAAATGGCAGCACAGTCCCTAAATTGGGGGTATGTATTTTCATATGGTCATGAGAGAAAGGGGACTGGACGCCTTCATTGTGCAGGCTCCACTGGGCTGTGCAGTCCAGCCATGGGTCACTACAAAAGTGTTCTTGAATGCTGGAGAGATAGTACAGCTGGTAAGGCATTTGCTTTGCACACGGCTGACTCAGGTTAGATTCCAGACACCACATATGGTTCCCCGATCCCTATCTGAGCACAAGAGTAACCCCTGAGCACTGCTGGGTGTGGCCAAACAAACAAAAATCTTCTTGAGTGGTGCTTTTCCCTTCTGGAGAAGCCCTTGCTCTCACTTGAACATATATTTCTCTCTCTTTCTCCATTCTTTCCCTCACATTTCTTCCAATTTCTTTCAGTGAAAACTGTTTGCTTGGGGCTGGAGTGATAGCATAGTGGGTAGGGCATTTGACTTGCACACGGCCGGCCCGGGTTCAAATCCCAGCATCCCATATGGTCCCCTGAGCACCGCCAGTAGTAATTCCTGAGTGAAGAGCCAGGAGTAATCCCTGTCCATCGCCGGATGTGACCCAAAAAGCAAAAACAGAAACAAAAACTATTCGCTTCACTTAAAGAAAAAGGAAAAAATAGTGTTCTTGAGGTTCTATATGGTCCAGTTAGAATCAAAATATTATAAAGAGGTGAGAACCAAATATGATCTAATTAGAGAGAAATTTTCATGTCTTCCGGTAGACATTGGGCCATTTTGTTTTAGCATTTCCTAACCCCAGAGAGTTCTAATTTTGGGGCAGCGAGGATGATAAGTGGCCAGCAGGGAAGAGAAGGGACAGAGTTACAGAAAGATTTGATTATTTGGTTCAATACAGGGGGCTGGAGCAATAGCACAGTGGGTAGGGTGTTTGCCTTGCATGCGGCCGACCCGGGTTCAATTCCCAGCATCCCATATGATCCCCTGAGCACCGCCAGGGGTGATTCCTGAGTGCAGAGCCAGGAGTAACCCCTGTGCATTGCCAGGTGTGACCCAAAAAGAAAAAAATATTTGGTTCAATACAGTGAATCTTATTGTAAGTTTAATTCTACAGGAAACTCTTGCACTGTTTTATTTTTTAAAATTTATTTATTTTTGTTAAATCACTGTGAACTACAGTTACAAAACTTTATGTTTGAGTTTCAGTCATACAATGATAGAATACCCTTTCCTCCACCAGTGTACGTTTTCCACCATCAATATCCCTGGTACCCTCCACCCCACCCCTACTCCCGTCCCACCCCTCTTCCCACCTCTATGGCAGATAATTTTCCTCTTACTTTCTCTCTTTACTTATGGGTATTATAGTTTGCAATACATACTGAGAGGCCACTGTGTTTGGTCCTTTATCTACTTTCAGCACACATCTCCCATCCTGAGTAATCCCTCCAACCATCCTTGATGTAGTGATACCTTCTTTATTCCAGCTGCCTTCTCCCCCAGTTCATGAGGCAGGTTTCCAACCATGGAACAATCTTCCTAGCCCTTGTGTCTACTGTCCTTAGGTATTAGTCTCTTATTGTATCACTTGTAGTCCCGTTGATCTTCGATTTGCTCGAGCGGGTGCCAATAACGTCTCCATTCATCCCTGTCGCGTGCTAGTGCAGCCCAATGATATCTGTTTGCTCCAGGAACAGGAAGAGCCTCAAATCGTTCATTCAGGGATTTGATGAAGAAATCTGACCATCTAGTTGGTGGGCGGCCACGAGGTCTTCTGACGTCCCGTGGTATCCAGTCGGTAACAGCTCTATTCCAGCGGTCGTCTATAAATCGCATTACCAGCCCATCTGATTTTTGATGCCTTGGCAAACGAGACAGCATCCTTGATTTTTGACCATCGATGGAGGTCAGAACTCCGGATTCCTCCTTTCACTTAAGTGAGACATGATATTCCCAGCATAGCTCTTTTGATTCCTCTTTGGGATACCCTAATAGCATTCTCATCCTGCTTGCATAGGGCCCAGGTCTCTGAGGCATATGTTACTGCAGGAAGAATGGTGGAATCGAAAAGATGTGCCCGGAGTCGGAGGTTCTTCATTCTCTTAACCACCTCTTCGACACTCTTGAAGGCATTCCACGCTGCTCTCTTCCTCCTGCGCAGTTCTGGCACCAAATCATTCCTCATGTTGATTTCTAGACCCAGGTACACATAGCTGCTGCATTCGGAGATGTTCATTCCATTGAGAGCAAATGGAGCTTCAGGGACCAGTTTGTTTTTCATGAACATCGTCTTGTTGAGATTCAGCTGCAATCCGACCTTTCCACACTCGTGTTCGAAGTTGGCCAGTATTTGTGCCGCTTGGCTACTGTTTGGTGTTATAAGAACGATGTCATCAGCGAAGCCGAGGTGGTGTAATTGCCGACTGTCTATCTTCACTCCCATTCCTTCCCATTCCAATTGTCACATGATGTTCTCAAGGGCAGCACTGAAGAGTTTCGGTGAAATGGTATTACCCTGCCGCACCCCTCTCTTTACATCAATGATCACTTCCTTGTAGAATGGTGAGATCCTGGTGGTGAATCCACAATACAGTTCGAGGAGGATTTTGATATACTGAGTTTGAATGCCCTGTTTGGCCAGGGCTTCAATGACTGCCTCAGTCTCAACAGAATCGAAGGCCTTCTTTAAGTTGATGAATGTCAGACAAAGCAGCATCTTGAACTCTCAAGACACTTCAATGAGTTTGGTCACTGTGTGGATATGGTCTATGTGCTGCATCCCCTTCGGAACCCGGCTTGCTCGCATGGTTGTCCTTCGTCTAGTGTTCTGCCTATTCTATTCAGGATGACACGAGTGAACAACTTGTAGATGACAGACAGCAGGCAGATTGGGCGATAGTTGCCAATGTCGTGGATGTCTCCTTTCTTGTACAATAGAACGGTCCTACTAGTTTTCCTCTGAGATGGAACCTTGAATTCAGACAGGTAGCATGTGAGGAGTCGAGCCAGTGTATTGATGAGTACTGGCGGCAGATTTCAGAAGGGAGAACGTTGGGAACGACATATCCATCCTGCGGAATTTGGTATGTGGGCAGGTGGACATGGCTGTCAAAGAGATTCGAGTAGAAGTCGTGAATAATTTTCTCCATTGCCTTTCTCGAGGATGTGATAGATCCATTGGGACGTCGGAGTGCAGTCATCTTGGTCTTGTAGTAGGCGAAGGACAGGCGAGCGTTGCTAATACTTTTCCCGGCTTCTGCTGCACTGGCCAACACTGCTGCTCTTCTCTCTTTGAGGTCTTCCTTTATCGCATCTCTGCACAGCTTTGTGAGCTCAGTCGTTAGCTTGTGGTTGCCTGAGGCTCGCGCCAAACCACGTCAACGAATGAGCTCGAGAGTTTCCAAAGACAGGCGTCTGTTTGTGGCTTTCTCACTCTCGGCATTCTTCGCACAGACATGGAGGTCCTGAACCAGTCGATCGTATTCCTCGTCGATGTTGTCAAGGACAGCATCTTCCCACGTTGCTGCAATAGTTCCAAAGAGCTTCCAGTTGGTGGTAATTCTAGGAGTTGCCTTCTTAGACTTAAATTTTGCAGACTTTTCTCTCCGGTCTGTGAAGTAGAATTTCGCACGAAGGAGACAGTGGTCCAATCCCGTTTGGAATTTTGGGACAACAGCGACATCGGTCAGCATGTGAGGCCAGCTTCCAAGCTATGGAGTCAACCTCCTGGTATTTTATACTACTATTCTTGGGTATTAGTCTCCTACTCTATCATTTTATATTCCCCAGATGAGTGCAAGCTTTCTATGTCTGTCCCTCTCTTTCTGACTCATTTCACTTAGCATGATACTCTCCATGACCATCCACTTATAAGCTAATTTCATGACTTTATCTTTCCTAACAGCTTAATAGTATTCCATTGTGTAGCTATACTAGGATTTCTTTAACCAGTCTAACTAGTCATCTGTTGTTGGGCACTCGGATTTTTTCATATTTTGGCCATTGTGAACAGTGCCTCAATGAACATACAGGTGTAGATGTCATTTCTACTGTGATTTTTTGCACCCTTGGGATATATTCTCAGAAGTGGTATTGTGGGGTCATATGGAAGCTCAATTTCTAGTTTTTGAAGGAATGCCCATATTATTTTCCATAAAAGCTGGGCCAGTTGGCATTCCCACCAAAATGAAAAGGAATCCCTCTCTCCCCACATCCACGCCAGCACTGGTTATTGTTGTTCTTTTTGATGTGTGCCAGTCTCTGTGGTGTGAGATGATATCTTATTGTTTTTATCTGCATCTCCCTGATGAGAGATGTAGAGAAGTTTTTTCATGTGCCTTTTGACCATTTGTATTTCTTTTTTGAGGGAGCTTCTGTTCATTTCTTTTTCACATTTTTTGATGAGGTTGGAGGTTTTTTCTTGTACAATTCTACTAAAGCCTTGTATATACTGGATATTAGCCTCTTATCTAATAGGTATTGGGTAGATATTTTTTCCCATTCCGTGGGCTCTCTCTGTATTTTGGTCACTGTTTCTTTAGAGGTGTAGAAGCTTCTTAGTTTGACGTAGTCCCATTTGTTTATGTTTGTTTCCACTTGCTTGGTGAGTGGTGTTTCATCCTTAAAGATGCCTTTAGCTTCAATGTTATGGAGTGTTCTGCCTACATTTTCCTCCATGTACCGTGTGGATTCTTGCACTATTTTATAGCACAGCCATGCTATCCGCATATCCACCAGCAATGAATCAAGGTTCTACTTGCCCCATATCCTGCACTTGATCCTGCTTTGATTTTTAAATGTGTGGCCATTCTAACATTTGTAATAATAGCCCATTTGCTTCAGTTTGCCTTTACTTGATGAGTCATGATGGTTAACAATTTTTCATGTGCTTGTTTACCTGCAAAGTATCTTCTTCAGTGAGGTTTATGTTCAAAATTTTCATCATTGAATTGTGTTGGCCATTACTGAATTTTGTGGAGTTCCTTATAAATTCTGGAATCAAGTCCTTTATCAGTTTTGTTTTGCAGATGCTTCCTTTCCCCTCCCCTTGTCTTTTTTCTTCACAATGTTTTTTTGGTTTTTTGGTGTTGTTTTGTTTTGGCTTTTGGGGCCACACACCCAACAATGCTCAGGGCTTACTCTTGACTCTGCTCACGGATCACTCTTGGTGGAACCCAGAAGCCATATGTGGTGTCAGGGATTGAACCTGGGTTGGCCACTGGCAAAGCAAGAAACCTACCTGTTATACTCCCTCTCCAGTCCAACACTATCATTTTGTGGGGTGGGGGATGCATACCGACAGCCCCCAGGCTGGCGTGGTGCTGGCCTGCACACTGAGCTTACTCATGGGCCCTCTAAGCCATCATCTCCCTAGACCTCAACAATGTCTTTTGAAGAGCAGAAGTTTTAAATTTGATCGAGTTCAATTTTTTTCAGAAGTTTATTTTTATGCATTCTGCTTTGGGTATTGTTGGGAGGGCAGGGCCGTTTCCTGGCCCCAGGTGGGGAGCAGAGCCTGTGGACATCCAGAAAGGAAGTGGATGGTTTGGGGCCCAGGGCACTGTGGGGAGCTGAGCTGGATAAGAGAGCAGCTGCCCTGTCATTTGCTGTGCTGGGGGACCTGAGGGCGGGGTGCAGGGGTAGAGGGCAGAGTGCGGGGGTGCGCCTCCAAAGCAAAGACAAGGCAGGGGAGGCTAGGACTTGGCTCGTGCTGTTTGACTTGGTTTGAGGGCCAGGGCTCACATCAGGGAGTCACAGAGATTCCGTGGGGGGCCCTGGCAGCAGTTCATTGGCTCTGCCTTCTCCCCTAGGGCCAGATCCTGGGGCTGTTTCTTACAGATTCGCCTCCAAGGACCATGCAAGGGACACGAGGTAATCCCAGGAGCAGCCTGCAGCCTCCTCCTCATATTTGAGGCTATTGTACCCGTTTAAAATAGAACAGCAGAAGCATTTTGTGCTGGGAGTGACAGCGTACCGAGTGTGCCAGGCACCAAATAACTCCACAGCAGTCGCTATCTGGCACTATGGGACAAGTGCTGAAGCCCCGGGGTAAGAAGAGTATTTCAGGAATGAGAAAACAAGAGAAATCGCTATCTTGGTGATCTCACTAAATCCCATGTCAGTATGAAATCCAGAGCAAAGGTAGACTTAGCCTGTGCGAGGAGGGGCTTTGCCCGTGGAGGGGTTGTGTAGGCTGCACACAGAGGCCCATGTTCAGGCGTGCGTGAGCTTTCTGCACCCTTGCACCTGCAGAGGTTCCAGGGAAGCTCTGTCTTCCCTTCTTTCCTTCCTGCCGCTGGGTGAGCCAAGCAGGCTGTCCCCTAGGTCTGCGCCGTTGGCTTCCCCCGACTGTGTAGCCACTGTTCCTGGCACTTCTGGTATGGCTTTCACCACTGCATCTTTGCTAAGCCCTTTACCACTCCCGAGCCATGGCAGGGAGCTCCCCTCGACACGCTGCTCCTCCTGGCACACTGCCAGTTTTCTTGATAGCTGAAAGGTGCCACAGAGTCATGTCTCAGTCTTGTCCCCGAACATACTGAACTAGTATGATCTCAGAATATCTCATGGAAAGAGCTTTTTCAAGTGTGGTCTTTTGTTTTTGCTTTGTTTGGGGTTTCACTCAGCAGTGTTCAAGGCTTACTCTTGGATCTGTGCTCAAGGATAACTCTTGGCATTGCTTGGGGCACCCTATGTTGCCCTAGAATTGAATTCATGTCAGCGGCTTGCATGGCAAACACTTTAGCCTCTGTACTAGCCCTCCAGCCCCCAAGTGTTGTTTTAATGACCACTTCTGGCTGCTGAGGACACGAGTTCTCTCAGAAAGCTCATCAGTTCTCGGGACTCCAAGACAGAGTGCCAAGGGTCCTTTGCAGCTGGCCTCCAGCGTCTCTAGGCCGCAGCCCTCGGTGTCAGTGGGCTCCAGTTAGAACTCTGCTCTTGCGAGGGGTTGTTTTCAGGTGACTGTCACTGCTACAGAAAACTCACTTCTACCCTGTGCTTGGCCTCTACCACAGGTCTCCAATGGTGCCATTGCACCATCTTCAAAGAAGAGTGTCAGTGCTGATCAGGAAGCAAGGGAGGGGAGCCGGAGAGATAGTACAACAGGTAAGGTGCTCGCCTTGCATGAGCCTGATCCAGGCTTGATCCCTTGGACCCTGTATGTTCCCCTGAGCACTGCCAGAAGTGCTCTCTGAGCGTAGAGCCAAGAGGACCCCTGAGCACCGCAGGCTTGAGGAGTAAGGAGCCTGCCCTGGCAATGACTCAGGGTCACTATGATCTCAAGTGCCTCATGCCCCATTCTCCTTCCCCATACTCTACTATCAGTCTGAGAGGCACCGTAGAGCCAGCCCAAGACTGACCCATCTATTGCTGGGAGTGGCCCTTAGTCTCCTGAGCCTTGGGAGCACCCCTCCCAAAATAGGAGGAAGAAAATAATAAGAGTCCAAGACTTGGATTTTTCCCTGTATAACTTCTATATGTTGAAATTTCAAATTTTACTTTATTAAGTTGGTTGTTCCCATTGATAGAAATGAGTGAAGATGGCTTGGGCATTTGTCAGCTAATTCCTCCCTTGGCATTCGGAGAGCCCCTACCTGGGGTGGAAGATGCCATGTTGAGGAACCACGGGAGATGGGCACAGGTCTTTTAACGCTGAGAAAAATAATGTCTGGTCCAGTAGGGAAGGGAAAGTGAGCCCTCTGAGAAAGTCCTACCCTAGACGCCCCTGGCTCTGCAGTGTGGCCTCACGGGGATCTGGGTGGATTCCTATCTCTGATGTACACCTAGAATGTGGGTAGGGTTCTCCGGGTCCTCTCCTAGCAAGGCGCTGTTGTTCCTTCTGTTGGGGGGGCCCCTTTGCAGTTTACTGGTGTTGTCACCCCTTACGATATCATGTGGCCAGAGGCTAGTGATTCAGGCACAGCAAGCAAAGCGGGTAGTGGGTGTGCTGAGAGCCCAGTGCTCTGATCACAGGAGCACCTTGGCGTGCTGGGCTCAGGAGTGCTGGGGAGAGGATTTGTGCCCTCGCCTCTGGGTCTCTGTAGTTCAGGCTCTGGGGTGTGGGAGGAAGCTTGGGGTTCTCTCAGTGGGCTGGGGTGGGTGGGGCAGTTGCTGTGCACGCCCTGCCTGTCCCGAGAGGAAACCCAGCAGAGGGAGTAAGCACTGGCTGGCCTCTTGTCCTAAAGACTGCGCCACCGACATCACAGGGCTTTGCCCCTTGGCCCATTTGACTTTCAAGCCCCAGTTACAAATAAACAGGAAAATCTGGACAAATTATGAGGTAGTTGAATTTGACACTTTTAATTATAGAGTCCCTAAGTCTATTGTTACAATCAGCTACCACTTAACAAAGCATCGAACATAAATCCATTTATATTATTTCAGTTAAGACATCTGAAAAAAAATTTTCTTTCACATCTGGTGGTATGCAGGGCTTACCCCTGACTCTGTGCTCAGGGATCACTCCTAGTGGTATTCAAGGGATTGTATGTGGATAAGTCCAGTTCAGCTGTGTACAAATACTACCCATTGTACTGCCAAGACATCTGAAATATTTTATTTTTATTTCTTTTTCTTTTTTTTTCTTTTTGGATTACACCCAGCAATACACAGGGGTTACTCCTGGCTCATACACTCAGAAATCACTCCTGGCGGTGCTCGGGGGACCATATTGGATGCTGGGAATTGAACCTGGGTCAGCTGTGTGCAAGGCAAATGCGCTACCTGCTGTACTATCGTTCCAGCTCTGACATCTGAAATCTTAACCATAAAAATTTTTAAATGTTGGGGTCAGAGCAATAGCACAGTGGGTAGACACTTGCCTTGCACGAGGCTGACCCAGGTTCCAACCCCCACATCCCATATGGTCCTCTGAACACAACCAGGAGTTATCCCTGAGCCAGGAGTAACCCTGAGCACTGCCAGGTGAGCTCGGGCCTCGTACACAGGACAGAAGCACCACGATGAGTATGGGATGAGGATAGTGTTCCTAGAGCATCCGTGGTGGCACAGTGAAGTGGATAGTTAATCAATGGTTGTGACGGTGTCTGGTGTTAAAAACCCTGAAGAAATGAAGAACTACAGGTATACAGGGTGGTGGAGTTACAGTAGAGTAGGGAAAACTGGTCTGTTCACGGAAACATCTTGGGCAGAAACCAAAAGGGAAAGACCCCCTCACCGCTGGTCCCCTGAGCCCCACCCCGCAGGAGCAGGCAGAGCATTCTGGGCAGCAGGAACAGCAAGTGCCTGGCTCCTCCCGAGACTCAGCCAGGTTGGGCAGTGCGCGGGAAGCCTGAGCACTGACATTGGCAGGAGCCCCAGGGAGGGCTGTGGGGACTGGCGAGGGCAGGGGGAGGCGCTGCAGCCGGGACACACAAGCGCCAGTAGGGAGCGGCTGAGTTTTCTGGGGGTCTGCGAGCGGGGGTGAGAAAGGTCTCAGAAGAACGTCTGAACTGGCAAGAGCGATACAGCGGGTAGGGCATTTGCCTTGCATGCGGCAGATCCGGGTTCGATCCCTGGTCACCGTTATGGTCACCATTATGGTCCCCTGCGCACTGCCAGGAGTCATTTCTGAGTGCAGAGCCAAGAGTAATCTCGACAGGTGTGACCTTGAAACAAAAACAAGGACACAAAAACAGACACAGCATATGGGAATTCTTAGCTGCTTGAGCCCCTAGGCGGGGCGGGGGGAGGAACCGGCAAGTGCTCAGCGCGAGTCCCAGGTGGGTGCAGCCTGATGTAGTGTGTCCCTGAGTGGGTACGGGTTGGTGGCAGCTCCTCAGATTCTCTCTGCTGCCACTGCCGTGAGGCACAACTAGTATAGCCGCAAGACAGCGATCTCTCCGTGTCCCCACCGCTCCCCTCAGGCCGGGCAGGAGGGCAGGGTTGAGCAACACTGACTGAAAAATAAACTGAACTTGAACCTGGATGTGAGGGCCGGGTTCCGTTCTTGGTAGCATTTGTCTGCTCCCCACCCAGCACTGCTGCGCATGTGGCTTGGTGACCCCCAAGTATCAGAGGGATGAACACCAAATCAATGGTGTCAATGGAAAATCAATAACCTAAATGTCTCCTGCCTTTGAAAACAGAATTGAGCTTTTCAAAGTCTGTCCAGATTCTGGGAAGGATGAACTCTTGGGAGGACTTCCTGAAGGGGCTGTGCTGTGCCCTCTGCGGGTTTGGTGGCAGTCAGGTGTGGGTGGGAGGCTGCCCCCTAGAACCAGCTCCCAAGCCACTGCACAGCTAAGTTCTGGGGAAGTCCAGGAGCATCCCGAGGAGTCCTCTGACACAGTTGGAGGCCCTGAGCTCACTTTGGAGGCAGCGGTAGTTGACACTGGCCAGGCCATGAGTGTCAGGTAGCAGTGTTGAGCTTTCTGTGCCTTCTATGTCCAGGCTTCGTACCTTCCTGGTAAGTTCAAGAAGGACAGATTAGAGGGAGGCTTGACTGGGGGGAGGTGTGTGACAGATCAGAGGGAGGCATCACCTGCCCCTCCTGCTCTCACAGCTAAATCTTCTCAATTGGAGGTCGTAGCTTCTGTTTGGGGGCCCAGTGCACTTGGGGTCCAGATGCTTCCTCCACTCACCACTGCAATCCTAAGGGCGCTGATGGTCCTACCACCCAGGGTTCTAAACCCTCTTATATTGCTTCTCCAAATCCTGCTCCTCACTCCGTCATCCATATTCCTGAGCATGGCTTGCTGGCACGCTGACATGCTGTGGACAAACAGGAGCAGGCACTGGACCCCAAGCTAGAACTACATTCTAGACATTCTACCCCAATAGAGAGGGAAGCCTCAGATTTCCTTCTGCTCTACTATTTTTGTTTTATTTTTATTACATTAAAAATTGTAATAAGATACACATACTATTTAATTGTCCTTATTTGGAGGGTACACAGCTCAGTGCATTAAGTCCATTCGCTTTGTTGTATAGCCCTCACCACCACCCAGTGTGGAATTGTTTCCTCCTTACAGATTCAGAAACCTTCTCCCTTCCTCCCCCCACCCACTAGCAACCACCACTTATCCGCCAATGGATATCGGGTTGCTCTTACCTTTGGACTATTGTGAGTAATGTTTTTATGAACAAAGGTATACAAGTGTCTCTTTGAGACTTTTCAATGACTTGGGAATCTATCCAGATATGGATTGATGAATCATATGTTAAATCCATTTCTGTATTAATTTTAAAAAAATGAAAGCCCAGTTATTTACAGTACTGTTAATGATAGGATTTCATGCAAACAGCAGCTGTTTGCATGAAACACATGCAACCATGCCTTCTATCTAAGTGTCCCCACCCTCAGCCTACCTTCCTACCCTCATTTTCCTGTGCCTGGTAAGCTCAGTTCTATAGACCAGTTCTCAGGATAATCTGAGGGACACTGCAGCATGTTACATTTCCGTCAATAGTGTGTGAGAGGGCCACATGCCCCACTTGTTTGAGGCCCTGGACTTGATCCCTTACCCACAAAAAACAAAACCAAAAAGGTGTATAAGAATTCCAAGGGCCAAAGATTTTTTTCCCCTTCCCCCCCTCACCCCTCTGCCTTAAATTTTCAACTTCTTTATAATCTCTGTTGTGAGTTCACAAAATAATGTGTGGGTCCAGTGGGAGGGGGGGCTGCTGTGATGATGCGTGTGCATTGGGTGTCCCAGAGCCACCTCCGTCCTTCACAGGCCTCCCCAGCAGAGACAGAGAGACGGGGAGACGGGGAGACAGGGATCACAGCCTGATGGTAAAAATGGCCCATTTAATTAAGAACTGCTACCATACTTATAGGATATCTGAGGGAGTTGAAGAACAGGACCTAGGTGTGATTGATCATTTATGTTGGTAAGACATCTAGAAATTTACATGGATCATTTATATGGATAAACATAGGAAATTCTCTTGGGCTGATTAACACAAGGAGACACTGTCTCCTAGGGACATCTACATTGCTTTTATCTTTCCTTCTAGTTGTATATGTTATCAACACTTGCAGTTGTTTGGATAAACACAGTGAAACAAAGATCACAACACTTAGTTCTCTGGGCTCTGAGAGCAAGCAAGGCTTTTACCATAAATCCCAAACTAAATCCTCAGGTCAGTTCAGCTTCTCCTTCCCCATAGGGGGCCTATCTCTTCAGTCATAAACAACAAGACCATGTTTTTATGCTTTCTAGACATACCCCATTTCGATGCCTGGGTACCTTTTCCACTCTCCTCAGGTCCATCCCAGTCCCACGGTAGGACCTCCCTTTTGGGGTTTTAGTTGCTGTAGTTCCTAAAACTGAGTCAATGATGCCCAGAAGTAGATATATTTCAGAGTCAATCAACTCCCAAATATTTGGAGCATAGCATTAATGGTCTTTCTGTGTTTAACCAAAGAACACTGCTCTATAGTAAAATATAAAAAGGATATAGGGGAGATATAAAAGCAGGTACAAATACACAACACTTCAAATACAAAGCAGTACAAATACAATGTTCAGAATTACCAGACCGTTTTGGCTTATAAGAACTTATAAGAAATCAAGACTGACTTGGGGAACTGTAACAATGAGAGGTAAAATACAAAGGAAAGGTTAAAGATAAACTTTAACTAAATTAGGAATGCTAGCAAGGGCATGATAAGCTTCTCTGGGAGGAGGAAAAGGAGCAGTTCACTGATGAAGCCTAAGACACTTAGGGTTGATATCCAACATTTTTATTTTCTTCTCTCTCTCTCTCTCTCTCTCTCTCTCTCTCTCATAGTAACAATTCTAATGGGTGTGATTGCATGTCCCTAATCATCACTGTAGTTGCTTGAATGCCCCTAATCACCAATGATGTTGAACTTCTTTTCATGTACTAATGGACCATTTGTACATTTTCTTTGGAGAAATATCCATTCAAGTCCTTTGTCCATTTCCCAATTACCTTTGTTTTTGTTATTGAGTTGTAGAAGTTCTTTATAATCCTGGACTATATTAGTTTACTGGAGTTGTATAATAAATACAGACTGTGTGATTTAAACAACAGAAATTTATTTCTTGTGATGTTAGAACCAGGCAAGGCCAAGATCAGGGTGCCAGTTGATTTGGTTCTTAGTGTGTTTTTTGTTCAACCTATGTTTCTAGAGATTGTCCATTGAATGGTTTTTGTGTACTGTAAAATGGTTTTGTTTTTATCTTATTTATCTCCAGCAGATCATTTGAAACTTTTCCTATAAAAAGGGATTTTTTTTAGTATTTTGTTTTCATCTCCTTTTCTTTCTTTTTTTAACTGAAATTCAAAATTTTAGAGCACCATGATTTACAATACTGTTAATGATAGGGTTTCATAGATACAGTGTTCCATCACCACACCCTCCACCATAGTGCCCGCCCATTCCCCAACCTAACACCACAAGCCCCATCATGATAAGCTCAGTTCTTTTCTTTTCTTTTCTTTTCTTTTCTTTTCTTTTCTTTTCTTTTCTTTTCTTTTCTCTTTTCTTTTCTTTTCTTTTCTTTTGTAATGAATCACTGTGATTCACAGTTACAGACTTACAAACTTCCATGCTTATGTTTCAGTCATACAATGATCGAGTACCCATCCCTCCACCAGTGCCCGTTCTCCACCACCAATGATCCCTATATCCCTCCCACCACCCCTCCATCCCCACCCCCGCCTCTGTGGCAGGCGCATTCCTCCTTTCTCTCTCTCTCTCTCTCTCTCTCTCTCTCTCTCTCTCTCTCTCTCTCTCCTTTTGGGTGTTGTGGTTTGCAATACAGACATCATATTCAGTCTACAGTCTACTTTCAGCACACATCTCCCATCCTGAGTGGGCCCTCCAAGCATCCTTTACTTGGTGGTCCCTTCTTTATCTCAGCTGCCTTTTCCCCCAGCATGTGAGGCTGGCTTCCAAGCCTTGGAGCAATTCTTCTGGTCTATCTCTACTGTCCTTGGGTGTTAGTCTCCCACTCTGTTACTTTATATTCCACAAATGAGTCTAGTTCTTCTATGTCTCCCTCTCTTTCTCACTTATTTCATTTAGCATGATACTCTCCATGTTCTTCCACTTATATGCAAATTTCATGACTTCATCTTTGCTAACAGCTGCATAGTATTCCATTCCATTGAACCAAAGTTTCTTTAACCAGTCATATGTTGCCAGGCATTTGGGATTTTTCCAGATTCTTGCTTTTGTAAACAGTGCTGCAATGAACATACAAGTGCAGATGTCATTTCTACTATACTTTTTTGTATCTAAAACAGTATGGTATTGGAACAAAGGCAGAGCTGAAGACCAATGGAACAGGGTTGAATATCCTTACACACACCCTCAAACATATGATAATCTAATCTTTGATAAGGGAGCAAGAAATGTGAAGTGGAGCAGGAAAGCCTCTTGAACAAATGGTGCTGGCAAAACTGGACAGCTACATGCAAAAAAAAAATGGGCTCAGACCTCTACCTAACACCATGCACAAAAGTCAGATAAAAATGGATTAAAGACCTCAACATCAGACCAGAATCCATAAGGTACATTGAAGCCAGTTCTTTAGACCAGTTCTCAGGCTAAGACATTCTCTTTGATTGTCTTTGGTTATTTGTTATTCCTTTGCTATGTTTCTTTATATTCCACATATGAGAGAGATCATTCTGTGTCTGTATCTCTCCTTCCGACTCTCAGCATGATACTCTTCAAATCCATCCACATAGCAGCAAATTGCATGATTTTTGCCATTTATTATAGCTGAGTAGTACTCCATTATGTATATATTCCATGGTTTCTTTATCATCATCCTTTTTTGAATACTTGGATTATTTCCATATTTTGATTACTGTGAATAGTGCTGCAATTAGCATAGAATCACAAATTTTTCTGAATATAGCTTTTGGGCCCTTGGTCAAGAGCCAAGAAGTGGAATTGCTAGTTCATATGGAAGTGCAAGTCTTAGTATTTTGAGGTGCTCATATTGTTTTACAACAAGTTTGAACCAATCAACATTTGCACCAGCAGTGTGTGAGGCTTTCTTTTATCACACATTCACACCAGCAGTGTTGTTTTTGTTCCTTTATATGTGAACCAGTCTCACTGGTGTGAAGTAATATCTCATTGTTATTTTGATTTGCATTTTTCTGAAGGGATCCTGAGCATTTTTTCATATCACTATTGACCATCTGTATGTCTCCTTCTTTTATTTTTTGGGGAGCACTACCAGCTATGCTCAGGAATATTCCTGGCTCTGTACTCAAGGACGACTCCTGGCAGCAATTAGGGTACCATATGTGGTGCTAGGGATCAAACCCAGATTGACTGGATCAAAGCAAGTACCTTACCCATTGTACTATCTTTCCGGCCCTGCATTTCTTCTTTGAGGAAGTTTCTGTTCATATCTCCTCCCCATTTTTTGATGAGGTCAATTGCTTTTTCTTAAGTTTTACAAGTGTTACCTCTTATATATATATATATATATATATATATATATATATATATATATATATATAAACTATAGTTGGTCATGTGCAAGGCAAGTGCACTCACTGTACTATTGCTCTGGCCCTGTGATGTGTCTTTTTATTCTGGCCATTTTTGCAGAGTAGAAGCTTCTCAGTTTTATATAGTCCCATTTGTTTATCTTTGCTTTTGTTTGCTTAGTCAGTGGGATGGAATCATTAAACATGCCTCTAGATTCAATGTCATGAATGATTCTGCTTATGTTTTCCTCAATATGATTTTGGGTTCAGGTCTCTTATCAATGGACTTAATTGGTGTGAGATAAGGTCAAATTTTATTTTTTTACCCATGATTGACCAGTATTCCCATCACTGTTTGTTGAAGAGGCTGTCCTTGCTCTATTTCATGCTCTTTGCTCCTTTGTTGAAGATTCATAGTCATATACCTGAGGATGTATCTCTGAGCTCTCAATTCTGTTCCATTGGTCTGAAAGTCTATCTTTATTCCAGTCTTGAAGATCAATTGCAACAAATGGCAACATCCAAGGGTAACAGTTTTTTGTTTGTTGGTTTTGGGAATACACCCAGTTGTGCACAGAGCTTAGCCCTCACTTTGCACTTACAGATCACCGGTGGCAGGCCCAGGGGACCATATAGGGTGCAGAGGATCGAACTTGGGTCTGGTGTGTGTAATGCAAGCGTCTTTACCCTCTGTACATCTCCTTTGCTCTGGGCTCCTTTTTATTTTATTTTTTTTAAATCACAGTAACTAAGTGGAAGTTGCTGAAGTTTCCTTCTCCCCTCTTTGGCAGGGATTCTTTGCTGTGAAGCCACATTGGAAGTAAGGAAATAACAACTGGTTCAGTGGCCTTGCAGCTCTTCAGTTGCTTGGTTCAGCTTCAGAGTCAGAGTGGCTTCCAGAGATCAGCCTCTTCTAGAGTCTGTGCTTCTTATTTGGCGATTTAACTGCTCCCTGTTTCCTATTCCCAGATTATACTCTATGGGTTTTGGATCCCCACCATGTGACAGTGTTTCATACTTCCTGAAAGTTCTCGTTTCATTTTAAAATTTGTTTTCAGGTTTGGCATGGCATGATGAGTGGTATACTTGTTCTTTTTCTTCTAGTTTTTGTTTTATTATTTGTCACTGTGACTGTTGGTTTTGGAGCCATCCTCCCTTGGGCCTGGCGGCTGCTCTGGGCATAGTCATCAGGGTTGCGGGGGCCATGCGATGTGGGGATTGAGCCTGACCTGCCTGTGTGCAAAGTTTGTGCTCTCTACAAGCCAACTACCAGGCCTCTTCTTTGTTCATGATTTCTCTTGTTTAGTTTTGTTTTAGGGCCTCATCTGGCAATGCTCAGGGATTGCTCTTAGCTTTGTATTCAGGAGTGCATTCCTGGTGAGTTTGGGGGACCATATGGGATTCTGGGGATCCAACCCAGGTTGGCCACATGCAAGGCAAGTACTTTATCCACTGCGCCAACCCCCTAGTTCATGGTTTCTTAAAATGACTTTTGCGATGAAATAAGTGAATTTTAGGATTTTTTTTCTGATGCTTGTGTGGAAATCCGTTTGTTTGCTTTGTTTGTGTGTGTGTGTGTGTCTGTGTGTCTGTGTGAGGCAAAATAGTTTTTATTGAAAATTTAAAGAAATGTGAAGGGAAAGAAAGAGAGATGTGTTCAAGAGAGAAGGTGGGTTTCTCTAGGGAGGAGACTATTTTTCTGGGACTAAATCTAAGGCCAATAGGATGATTTTTCATTTTAAGACCATGGAAAATAATACTTTGAAGCTTCCCGAGGCTTCAGCTGGTGCTCAGGCTTCCCCTGACAGCACCCACATCTGATTCTCAGTGTTAACGCTTCAGTGTTAGGAAATTAAGCAGGTGCTGGTCTCAGAACCAGCCTCCAGGGCTCCTCCTCCACCACTGAGTTTCTTTGTGGCCACTGCCACAAAGGTCAGACACTTCTTAGTTGGGGGCTCCCCACCACCAAGATATATGGCAGAACCTCTGGTTTTATTTACCTCAGTTGGAGGTAAATAAAAGGTCTGTTCACACTGCCAGATGTTCACCAGTCCACACCACTGGGGTGGGATCCCAGGCTTAAACCCTGACACTGCATTTTTTAGAGGAGAAAAATGAGCCACTGTTGTTAAGAAGATTGAGAGAAAACCCAATTAGATATTAGTTATTTTCAACATGTTCACTTACATTCTATTTCCTGCCCAGTCCCCTGGTAATTGAGCTATGTGGACATTCTTATTTTGTTAGTTCTCAGACTTGAATGCTTTAACTTTCCACTTCCTAATGCTTATTGTGCTTGTGGAGACCTCGCTGCCCTCTTCCACTCCCAGCTACTATTTTGTGATAGTCCAGAATGGTTTCCTAGTTGCCTTTTTGTTTTCTTGCCTTAAAAGGGGAGTGAATCAGAGGCCCTGAGATGCTCCAACATGGTCCTGAAGCCAGGAAACCGAGCATCACCATGACTGGTGTGCTCTGAGGAAGAGGCCTGTGAGTGGGTCCCAACCTTCCTACGGCCAAACGTCTCACAGTGTCTCTGCGATCACCGATCACCGTGCCTGCTCCCTCCCTCTCCTCTCCTCACTCCTACTACCAGTTTATGAGCTAGTTTAAACATAAGTCTTATACTATCCTAGAAGAAAAGAAGCCTGGTAAGGAAAAAAATTTTTGGAAATGTTAAGAAAACATGAGAAGACCTTCTCCCCATCCTTGGGGGATTTCCTTTTTCCACAGAACTATAATTCCTTAGGCAGTTTGGTTCTTTGAGGTGGTTAGAAGGGTCTCAGAAGTCAGGGAATTAATAATAGAGTGATCTTTCTTCATGTTCGCATACTTGACCAGAGCCCTTCTATTTATTTTCCTTTCCTAATCCACATGTACAGGAAAAGTGGTATTCCCTGTGCGTCTCTCAGCACCTGAGCTGTGTTAAGGCTGGTCCTGTCTAACTGTTAGGTGCCACGGGCAGTGGGCAGTGTTCCTTTTCCCCTTTGCTTTCTTTCTTTCAAGTTTTCAAATGAAAATAGGTTGCTGTTTGCACAGGAAGAGAGCCTTCCTTAACTGGCACACCTGGCTGACTGCTGCCACCCGACATTGATTTAGCTGCTCCATCCTGCTGCAGTGTTAGCAGAGCAGAGCAGCACTCTGCGAGCAGCACTGCTCACCAGGAATTTGTTTGTGTGATGTCAGTGTGCCCAGCCCTGGGGAGATCCTGGTATTGTTTCTGGGTGTGGGTGAGTCAAGGGCTGGAAGTGAGGTGCTGCTAAGTCATGGTCTGAGACACAGAGTGGGCAGGGGGCGGGAACCACTGAGCCATGCATAGGAATAGTTCTGCTGCATTTAGCTGCCAACTCTCTCCCTCTTGCAGCTGCTAGAAAACTGCTCTTTTCCTCCCCAGACAGCCATCCCAGGCCGCTGTGCAGCCGTGAGGGTTCTCTTCCTGGTCTGCAGGATGGCAGGGACATTAGTGACTTTGTTCTTGTATGTTTTTAATTCTGAAAGGTCACTTGAAGGACTGGGGCATGAGAGCAACATAGAATGTCTAGTCTGGGCAGAAGAAAGGGAAAGAGCAGTTGGAGCTAGGAAAAGAACATGGTGCCCAAGGCGTGGGTGTATGTGTGGGGGTGGTGTCTAGGTGAGAAAAGTTTCAGGTTCACATTCATTTGGCTATAATTTGGCTGGGTTCAGAAGGTCCCAGGAGAATAAAGAAATATGTATAGTGCTACAAAAGAAATGTCCCTGAGAACTCTGTCTTGGGGAAGACAACTTATAAGTCCTTGAAAATGGCTGAAAATTTTCAGGTGTGCTGTACAAAAGATTGTCAGATTTGTTTCCAGATATTGAACAGGAATTTAGATCATGAGTTTTGACTGAGATGGTTTTTCTTTTTTGAACATTGGGGGATTGGTGGCAAGGAAAACTTCCATCCATTTTCTGTTGCCTTTAATCTTCACCTTCTTGCCTTTCTTTTGGGGAAAACATAAGGGGTGTTTCATTTTAGTGATAACCTGGGAAAATTTTGGAAAATGTAGATGCCTTGCTAAATCACCTGTGTTTTCTAAAATAAGCCCTAGAGTTGTTCTAAGTAGTTATAATCATAACACAGAAGGGTACCTTAATTAAGAAAATAATTATTTAAGTCATTTCCATGAATCAGACTAACATGTTGCTACAGACAGATTCTGCATTAATTGGAAAAGTTCACCAGTAATTTTCTCCAACAATCTCTAAGAGTTCACTTTATATTGGGAAGCTTAATAAAAATGGTTACTATAGGTCTTAGCCTAGAAATTCTTTCAGTGTTACTGTAGAAACTAGCATTAAATATTGTGGATTGAGGTGCTGGAGTGATAGCACAGCAGGTAGGGCATTTGCCTTGCACGTGGCTGACCCATGATTCCTAGCATCCCATATGGTCCCCCGAATCTAACCATGTGGAGTAATTCCTGAGTGTATGAGCTAGGAGTAACCCTGTGCATCACTGGGTGTGACCCAAAAAGAAAAAAATAGTGGATTGATAAAGAAAAAATAATTGGTGTTAAACATCAGTAGAATACATAAGAAATATTTTTTTAAAAAATCAATATTACTCAGATGTTTATAATATTTGTTTGTTGAATAAAGTTAGCTAATATGGTTCTGAAATAATTATGACATTGAAATCTTTATGAATAATTTTTCTGTAACACACTATAGAAAATACTTCCCAAATCATTCAAAATATGTTTCAAAATCTATCAAAACAACCCCCCTGTACCTCCACTGGCAGTTCTGTTAAGATAACAGAGAGGCAGGATGAGTTCTAGGTAGTTTTCTCGGACATGTGCATCCTTCAAGTCACTCCAAATTGTATTAGGAGCTGGTTGTCCTTGCTGAGAAGCCTCTCAATTAAATTATTTCCTCTGACTTGGAGAAAGAAGTGGAGCAGAAGGAAGTTGTGATTGAATCTAACTTGGGAGCCCCAAATCACAGAGTTTATGATGAAGTTGGCATCTGTTGCTTTTCTGTGTTTCTTAGAGGTGACTAGTTTTTCAACTGTCTCCTGCTACTTTACACAAATTTTCCTCATAAAATGTTTTAAGCAGGGTGATAACTGCCCTATAATGTCAGCTATAGCTAATTAAACTATGTTTTACTTTTAAATAATATCATTTTTTGCTCAAAAAAAGCAAAAAATTGTGCTGTTACAAAATGTAATGTTACAAAATAAGTAATATTGCAATTTTTATGGTTTAATAGGGCTGGAGTGATAGCATAAAGGGTAGGGCATTTGTCTTGCACATGGCCGACCCAGGTTCGATTCCTCCGCCCCTCTCGGGGAGCCTGGCAAGCTACTGAGAATATCCACAGCAGAGCCTGGCAAGCTACCTGTGGTGTATTTGATATGCCAAAAACAGTAACAAGTCTCACAATGGAGACTTTACTGGTGTCCACTCGAACAAATCAATGAGAAATAGGATGACAGTGATACAGTGATGGTTTAATAAATGCTTTTGTGAAGTTGTAGAGTTAGCCTAGTACAAAGGTATTATTTTATGAACAGAATACTATTTTGCAGCTAAATATGAAGGGCTTGTATGTATAAAACATATGATGACTGTAGAGTTGGTTTTTTTTTTAAGGTGCCGCCTTTAGGAGACCTAGGGACTACACTAGCAACTGGACCATGAGTTCAGTGTAAGGACTGAGGATGCAATGCTGCTGGGCCTAGTGCTGCTGGGGTTCTCCAGGGCATACCTGGTAGTGCTCAGGGGCCTTCAGGGCTGAGCCCTTTGATGCTTGGGGACCATATGGTGCCAGGAGTCAGACACATGTTAGGCATGAACGCTATCTTCTGGCCTAGTGAATATAGTTCACAAGGGGTATATTTACAATGTTCAACTTGTGGAGAGATGTTTTTCTGTTCTGCTCTTCTGCAGAAAGACAGGCCTACCAGGACAACATGAAGAGTGCAGCCAAGCCCTGGAACCCTGTCATCAAGGCGGGGAGTCATGTGATAGAACGTGCACGGCCTCTTCCTGCAGCTTCTTCTGGCATGAAGACTTCTAAATCTTCAACCTCGTTGGCTTTTGAATCTCGACTGAGCAAGGTAAAGATCATAGGGTCATTGCCTTTGCTGACCACATTTGGGAAGATTTGACAGTGTGAAAACTAGTGACCACACAAGGTAGAAAAGGAGGTTGGGAGAAAAAGCAAACTTGAAGGAGTGTGGCAGGGACATCCTGTAGTTGGGAAACTTAATCAAAAAAATATTAAGTGGAGTAACTAAGACCTTTTGCCTGGAATTCCTTGCTCTCCAGCCAGACTCTCGCTGTACCCACTATACGGGTGTTGAGATCAGTTTGCCTAGTAGACCTGTTTGCCTAGTAGACCAGTTGTCCATTTTCCATTCTTGTCTTGCCAGTCTGCAGCAGTAAGTCCCCATTGGTTGTTCTTTTGGTTTGGAGTCTCTCTTCTTTCTCCATGAAACCCTTGAGGTCAGTAGGACAGTCTCCATCTTCTCTTTCTCTGGGTTTCTAACCTAGTGGGCCTGGGGCACAATTTTTAGGTCTCATCTTCTTTGTTTTTTGTTTTAAAATTAAGATATTATACTTTCCCATTTTAGCAGCGTGGTTTGCAAAGTTGTTCATGATGATTTGTCACAGACATTCAATATTCCAACACTAATCCCACTTCCTCTGCTACCTTCGCTCCACCACTGTCTCCATTTTCCCAACCACCTTTCAAGCCGCCCCCTATGTCATGTCCACAGTAATTTACCTTATATTGCTTATTACCCACTAAGTGGCTAACAGAATAATTTAAAAAATTCCATAGAAGAAAATTTGTGAAAATTGTATCTCATCATGGGGACATTAAGTCCATGTGTGAGGGTTTACTAAGCTGTTATTGCAAGTTAAGCTTCTATGTTCGTATTTTTGTTAGTTGGGATTGTTGGCTGCTCGTCACACTCCCATCCAATCTGTTGTGCTCCTACGGGGATATTAGTGTTATAGAGTTTGAGGATTTCATGTGGAAATGAATGTGACCACATGCTCCAGAAAATCCAGAATATTTAACTGGGCAGTCTAGCCAAAGGTATGGCGGGCATGAGTGCAACTGTTGAGGCTTTGGTAGGGCAGGAGCTGGCCCACTCTCCTCCTGATGTGGCTCCACTTGGGAATGGGCATCCAAGAAACTTTTGTATCTAGAACAAGGTCCGTAAATGAGCTTACATGGTGGTGTTGGGACCTGGATATGGCTGCCGGGGCCTCCTAAAGCACAGGGATGTGGAGAGAAGCCACCCATCCCAATCCCAAGAGGGCCTGAAGTTTTTAGGCCAAAACCCCCATGTACCTGAAATTTTTCTTCTCTTGTCAGAGATTAGAAACTCTGTGGAGCTCAGTCATGAAGTGGCGGAGTCTGGCCAGAGGCATGGCAGTGGCTTTGGAGTATGTGGAATAATATTATTTTTATAAAGCTTTATAGTTTCTCACCTCAGAAACTATGTATACAACCATAAGGCTCATCTTTGTTTCTGACTAGCATGTCACACTCACAACCCTCTTTACCACTCTGATATAAATGTCCGAGACAGTAGAGTTGAAGATGTAGCTCATTAGTAGAACTAATTAGTAGACCTGCATCTATGAGACCATAGATTTGACCCTGAAGCATAGCACCAGCACTGCTGGGTGTGCCTTCCCCCCAAATTCAAAAACAGTAAAACCTCACTATGTACATATTTTTTTCCATTTTTTTAAATTAATGAATCACCATGGGGGTACAGATACAGGTTTACATATTCTTGTGCTTGTGTTTCAGTCATAAAAGTATGGAACGCTTCACAAATTTGCGTGTCATCCTTGCACAGGGGCCATGTTAATCTTCTCTGTATCATTCCAATTTTAGTATATGTGCTGCCGAAGCGAGCACTCACTATGTACATATTTGAAAAATCAGCATAATATCTCAACTATAAAGGAAAGCATGTTCCCAGCCCCCTAGAGCCATCTTGCTGGACCTCACGTCTTCCTTAGTTGTAGTGCTCTCGGGGGCTATTCCTCCTTTAGTAGCAGGATTTGCACATACCTGGCTGTAGTGTAGTTAGAAATTGCCTGCGGGGCTGGAGCAGTAGTACAATGTGTACTTCACTTGACTTGAAGGTGGCAGACCTGAGTCTGATCCCCAGCATCCCACATGGTCTCCCGAGCACCGCCAAGATTGATTCCTGAGTGCAGAGCCAGGAGTCAGCCCTGAGCACCGCTGGCAGTGCTAGTGTTCACGGACAGGACTGTCAGGCACAAGCATCACAGCCACTGGGTTCTTGGACAATGCGGGTAACAGCACCAGGGGCTGAACCTGAGAGCTTACACCTGTGAGATATGTTCTGTAAGCCAGAGAACAATTATTTCCAGCCACCCAAAAATGTAGTAAATGCTAAAACTGCAAGAAATTCTTGTTAAAATTTTTATTTATTTTATTTTTATAAAGTTGTTCATGGCTATTTATTGCATTCAATATTCCAACACCAATCCCATGACCATACACCTTCCCACCATCATTATTTCCAGTTTTCCCAACCACCACCCAAGCCTGCCCCAATTACAGGCCTTATATAATTTATATTGTATTGCTTGTTATGAGTAATTCACTAAAAATCTTTTCTAAAAAAAAACTGTGTAAAGATTTCTGTATCTCACCCTGGAGCCATTAAGCCCTTCTATAAGAGATTGCTGACATTTTGTTACAGGGTGAGCCTCAGTGCTAAGATTTTCTTTTTTTCTTTTACTTCTTATTTATCTATTTATTTATTTATTTATTTATTTATTTATTTATTTATTTATTTAGCTTTTTGGGTCACACCCAGTGATGCTCAGGGATTACTCCTGGCTTTGCACTCAGGAATTACTCCTGGCGGTGCTTGGGGGACCATATGGGATGCCGGGGATTGAACCCGGGTCGGCCGCGTGCAAGGCAAACGCCCTACCCGCTGTGCTATCGCTCCGGCCCCTATTTATTTTTTTATTTATTTTTAATTTTTTTTTTGTTTTTTGGATCACACCTGGCGATGCACAGGGATTACTCCTGGCTCTGCACTCAGGAATTACTCCTGGCGTTGCTCAGGGGACCATATGGGATGCTGGGAATTGAATCCGGGTCTGCCGCGTGCAAGGCAAACGCCCTACCCGCTGTGCTATTGCTCCAGCCCCTTACATTTTTTTTAATAGATGAATCACCGCGAGGTACAGTTACAGACTTACAAACTATCATGCTTCGTTTTAGTCATACAATGATTGAGTATCCATCCCTCCACCAGTGCCCATTCTCCACCACCAATGGTCCCAATATCCCTCCCACCCCCACCCTACACCCCCTCACTCCCGCCTCGTGGCTGGCACATTCCCTTTTGCTCTCTCTCTCCTTTTGGGTGTCGTGGTTTGCAATATAGGTATTTAGTGGCCATCGTCTATAGTCTACTTTCAGCACACATCTCTCATCCCGAGCGGGCCCTCCAAGCACCTTTACTTGGTGGTCTTTTCTCTATATGAGCTGCCTTTTCCCCCAGCAGGCCGGCTTCTGAGATGTGAAGTAATCCTCCTGGTACTTATCTCTACTATTCTTGGGTGTTAGTATCCCTTTCTGTTACTTTATATTCCACAGATGAGTGAAATCTTTCTATGACTGTCCCTCTTTTTCTGACTCATTTCACTTAGCATGATACTCTCCAATTAACATGATACTTTCCATGTTGATCCACTTATACACAAATCTTTTCTAACAGCTGCATAGTATTCCATTGTGCAGATGTACCAAAGTTTCTTTAGCCAGTCGTCTGTTCTCAGGCACTCGGGTTTTTTTCCAGATTCTGACTATTGTAAACAGTGCTGCAATGAACATACAAGTGCAGATGTCATTTCTACTATACTTTTTTGCATTTTCGGGATATATTCCCAGAAGTGGTATTGCTGAATCAAATGGGAGCTCAATTTCTAATTTTTTGAGAAGCGGTCGGCCATACTGTTTCCCAAAAGGGCTGAACCAGTTGGCATTCCCATCAGCAGTGGCGTGGATTCTCCCCACATCCATGCCAACATTGGTTGCTTTTGTTCTTTTGGATGTGGGCCAGTCTCTGTGGTGTGAGATGATATCTCATTGTTGTTTTTATCTGCATCTCTCTGATGATTAGTGATGTAGACCATTTTCTCTGATGTATTTTGGCCATTCGGATTTCTTCTTTGAGAACGTTTCTGTTCATTTCCACCCTCCATTTTCTGATGGGGTTGGCTGTTTTCTTCTTGTGGAGTTCAATCACTGCCTTGTATTATATTCTTGATATCAACCCCTTATCAGATGGGTATTAGGTGAATATCCTTTACCATTCTGTATATTATCTTTGTATTTTGGTCACTGTATCTTTGAGGTGCAGAAGCTTCTTAGTTTAAGATAGTCCCATTTGTTTATCTCTGTTCCCACTTGCTTGGTCAGTGGCATGTCATCTTTGAAGATACCGTTAGCTTCAATGTCATGGAGGGTTTTGCTGACCCTGTCTTCAATGTACTTTATGGATTCTGGTCTGATGTTGAGGTTTTAATCTATTTTAATATGACTTTTATACATGGTGTTAAGTAGAGGTATGAGCCCACTTTTTTTGCATGTAGCTGTTCAATGTTGCCAGCACCATTTGTTAAAGAGGTTTTCCTTGCTTCACTTCACATTTCTTGTTCCCTTATCAAAGATTAGATGATCATATATTTGAGGTTGTGTGTCAGACTATTCAGCCCTGTTCCATTGGTCTGCGGCTCTGCCTTTGTTTCAGTACCATGCTGTTTTAATTATTACAGCTTTGTAGTATAGTTTGAGGTTGGGGAAGTTGATGCCTCCCATTATCTTTTTCCCAAGAATTGCTTTAGCTATTCGTGGGGGGTTGTTGTTCCATATGAATTTTAGGAGTGTTTGATCCATTTCATTGAAGAATTTCATGGGTATCCTTTTAGGGATTGCATTGAATCTGTATAATGCTTTGAGGATTATTGCCATTTTGACAATGTTAATTCTCCCAATACCTGAACAGGGGATATGTTTCTATTTCCTTGTGTCCTCTTGTATTTCGTGAAGTACCATTTTGTAGTTTTCTTTGTAGAGGTCCTTTACCTCCTTAGTTAAGCTGATTCCGAGGTACTTAATTTTCTGAGGCATTATTGTAAACGGATTGATTTTTTCATGTCGCTTTCCTCTCTTTCATTATTTGTGTATAGGAGAACCATTGACTTTTGGGTATTGATTTTATAGCCTGCAACTTTACTGTTCAAGTCTATAGTTTCTTGAAGTTTCTTGGTAGAGGCTTTAGGGTTCTCTAAATATAGTATCATATCATCTGTGAATAGTGAGAGCTTGATTTCTTCCTTTCCTATCTGGATGCCCTTAATATATTTTTCTTGCCTAACCGCTATTACAAGTACTCCCAGTACTATATTGAACATAAGTGGTGAGAGTGGGCATCCTTGTCTTGCCCCTGATCTTAGAGGGAAGGTTCTTAGTTTTCCCCCCTTGAGGATAATGCTTGCCATAGGCTTGTGGTAGATGGTTTTGATTATATTGAGGAAAGTTCCTTCAAAACTGACTTTGGTGAGAGTTTTCATCATAAACAAGTGTTGGATCTTGTCAAATGCTTTCTCTGCATCTATTGATATGATCATATGGTTTTTATCTTTTATTTTATTGATATTATGGATTATGTTGATTGATTTCCGAATGTTAAACCATCTTTGCATCCCCGGGATGAATCCCACTTGGTCGTGGTATATGATCTTTTTGATGAGTTGTTGGATTCTATTTGCTAATATTTTTTGAGGATTTTTGCATCCATGTTCATCAGGAATATCGGACTGTAGTTTTCTTTTTTAGAGGAGTCTTTGTTTGCTTTTGGTATTAGGGAGATATGTGCATCATAGAAACTGTTTGGGAGAGTTTCTGTTTAAATAGATCCTCTTTAAATGTTTGGAAGAATTTTCTAGTGAATCCATCTGGACCTGGGCTTTTGTTTTTGGGAAGACTTTTGATAACAGTTTCAATTTCCTTGATAGTAACAGGTCTATTCAGGTATTCCAGATCTTCTTGATTCTTTGTTTCTGTTGTGATATCCCCCTTTTCATTTCTGATTTGGTTTATTAGGGTTCTCTCTCTCTCTTTCTTTGTGAGTCTTGCTAGTGGTTTATTGATCTTGTTTATTTTCTCAAAGAACCAGCTCTTGGTTTCATTGATCTTTTGGATTGTTTTTTTTTTTTTGGTTTCCATGTCATTCTTTTCTGCTCTAAGTTTTGTTATTTCTTTTGTTCTGCCTGGTTTGGGGTCCTTTCGTTGGTCCTTTTCTAAGATCTTGAGCTGGGATGTCAAGTTATTTATGTGGGCTTTTTCTTCCTTCCTGAGAAACACTTGCAACACTATACATTTTCCTCTTAATATGGCTTTCGCTGCATCCCATAGTAACTCGTGTCTTCATTCTCATTTGTTTCCAGTTATCTTTTGATTTCTTCCTTGATTTCTTTCCTTGATTGTTGAACTCATTGTTCAACATTGAGATCAGTTGCTTCCTGCTTTACAACCAGTCCAATGTGGTGTGCTACTCCTGGTATATCAGTGGTATCAAGTATGAGATGTTGCAAGGCTGTGAATATGGCTGTGTGCTCTAGGAATTCTAAAATTTTGAATGGGGTGATATAACTGGAGTTTAACTGGATGATGAATGTGGTGTCCGGAAGCATCTCTGCATCACAAATAAATCTTCCAAGATGTATTTATGAGTCTCTGTATCACGGCCAGTTAATGAGTTTATATGGTGCCAGAGATAGTTCATTGGCATGATGCCAGGCTCTCGGAAGAATAGGGGGATGGGGGAGGTTGTCCAACCTCGACCTCATGAACTCGCATACCTGAGTTTTTCAATGGATTCATTCATCAGAGCCACTCGAGCTATTTTCCCAGCCCCAAATTGGGTCTCTTAACACATTAAGTCACTTCTCTGCTAAAATTCTCCAAGCTGTCTCCCCATTCTGTCAGAGTAAAAAGCAAAGTCCTGGAAGTGACTACAGTGGCTTGGAGTTCACCTCCCTTCTTTCCAGAAGGTACTCCCTCCCCTCTGCCTGGTCTCCTGGTGCCACCTTTTCTCCCCTTATGTTCCTCCTTTGGGACAGACTCCCTCTGCTCATCTCCACTGTTTCCTCCCTCCTCTGCTGAAATGTGCTTTGAGTATAAAGTACCAAATCATGATGTAGCAATTGTAAAATTCCTTGCTCATGTATTTTACATCTATTAATAATATATTAAGTGTATTGGGTTCACATATATAAATACTACATTCCTCTTTTGTTTGCTTGCCTTTGGGCCACACCCAGCAATGCTCAGAGCTTACTCCTGGGTTTGCGCTCAGGGATCACTCCTGACAGGCTCTGGGGAACCATACATGGTGCTGGAGATTGAACCAGGGTTCAGTTGCCACATGCAAGGCAATTGCCTTACCTGATGTACCATCTCCCTGGCCCAGAAAAATACATTCTTGAAATATTATTATATTTTACTTGTTTCATGTAACTATTAGGTAATATAAACTTGAGGGTGTGTTTATTTTAGGTTTCTTTGGAAAGTGCTGCTCTAAACCAGTGCTCTTCCACCATAAGTCTATGGAGTATTTGCAGTCTGCAGGTATAGAAAGATTGGAAATCACTGGCCTGCCTTCTCGCTTACAGCTGTCAGTCCACAGAGCATGATGCAGGACAGCTGTGTGTCCACAGAGATAAAACTCTTTAATGGTGCTGCTCGTAAACATTGGTTCCCAAAGTGTGGTTCCAGTAAGTCAGCAGGAAACAGCCCAGAAGGCAAACTCTCAAGCCCTGTCCTAGCTCTCAGGGAGATAGAATTGTGCCGCTTGTGGAGCTGTGCGGTTGGGATGTAGGCGGTGTGTCATTAATGGACTGTCTCCCAGATCCTAATGCATGCTCAAGTTTGAGAACCATCGCTCTGCCATGTTATCTACCTTTAAAGACAGGATTATGTTATTTGTAATGTTTTGAGAGCTTTGGATTTCTTCCCGTTTTTGTGGAATTGAGAGGAATTTCTTAGTTACTTTAATCTGCAAGCTACTTAAACATTTTCCCTTTGTGAGCTTTCATGTGCAGGTGTTTGACATCTTAAATATCAGTGAAACCGTTAGTGAAAATACTTATTAAACATATCAAAGCAGCACTGATGTGCCGCCTTCAGAGGGATCTGCTGTAGCGAACCAGAACTCTCAAGTGGTACAGAAGCTGCATGTGATGACCAGGAAAACAAAACCAAAAATGCAGCTTGAATAGAGAAAGAACAAGAATTAGCAACTGAGACTAGTAGCTTTCTGTGTTTGATGTTGCATCCAAAAGCAGTGTTAGAGTAAGAGTAGCCTCACCTGTCTGCTTTAGAGGACTGGGAGGGTAGGCTTGTTGTCGCTCAGTCCTGCCTCCTGGGAAAGCTGCTAGGCAACAGACTTTCCCAGATGGAAGTACTCATGGAGTGGCCTGGAGCTGAGGGAACTAAGGGCTGGCTGCTCCTCTGCTCCCCAGAGTCCGTGGCTGTAGAGACGGGCGTGCTGTAGTATATCTGATTTACTTTATTTTTTGCCTCAAAGAACAGATTCAGATCAATTTATCATACAGAGTGGAACCTCCAAATCCAAGAGGAAGCAGAAGGTGTTGGGTGCAACTTGGAAAATGGAATTTCTGTTTCCTAGATCTTCAGCTGTTGGTATTGCAGAACTATTATAGGCCTAGGGTTGGAGAGATAGTTCAGCAGATAGAGTATTTGCCTTGCATGCAGCTGACCAGGGTTTGATCCCTTGCATCCCATATGTTCCCCCAAGCCCATCAGGAATCAGCCCTGAGTACAGAGCCAGGAGTCAGCTGTGAGCACTGCCAAGTGTGGCCCCAAAACCAGAACAAAAAATATATTATAGGCTTTAGAAACACAGTTCTGAGCTTGATCCCATTTGCCTTTGCTCATATTGAGTGAGTTCACAAGTCTGTTTTACATGCACATCATAGGGTTTGAATGAGAAACATGCAGGGGAAAGACCTGAAGAACCCATAAGTGCTGCCAAGCGCTCTGTGTCCCTAGCTTTTGGCTCTTCACTTATATTGAAAATTAAATCCTAGAACCTCAAAATAGGTTTCTTGAGAGATGCCTCCAGACTCTGCTCAGGCTGAACCTCATATCTGGGGCATCCCGGGGCAGGGCAGCTGGTAGGACTCCCCTGCCCCAACAGATCCCTGGCAGCCAAAAACCTCCATAACTAAATCATTGCCAGGCTCACAGCCATCTCCACAGGCTCAGACGAGCCTCATCCATGAGTGAAGCTGCTGAAAAACCCAGGTGTGTGGTTTTGTGACCGAAATCTCCAGGCTCTCACATAGTTGGGGATAGACGACCTCCCCCACCTCTCTGTTCTTCCAGGAGCCTGGCAGTCATGCCCACAAACTGCCTCTGGCACCATATAAGCTCATTAATGGCCATGATCCAGAGACTCACAAATAAATCTTGGGAGAGATCAACAAACTGCAGAGATTTTTCCGGACTCCAAAGTCACTATTCAGGGGCTGGAGTGATAGCACAGCGGGTAGGGCGTTTGCCTTGTACGTGGCCGACCCAGGTTTGATTCCCATCCCATATGGTCCCCTGAGCACCACCAGGGGTAATTCCTGAGTGCAGAGCCAGGAGTAACCCCTGAGCATCGCCGGGTGTGATCCAAAAAGCAAAAACCAAAACAAAACAAAGTCACTATTCAGCCAAAAATTTAATTCAAACTATATCATCCTATTTAAAATTTAGAATTTCTGAAGCACACAGCTGCTGCATTTCATACTCGACACCACTGGTATACCAGGAGTAGCACACTACATTGGATGGAAAGTAGAAGGAAACTGATCTCAATTAAATATATATATATACATATATATAAGTACACAAGGCTCAACCTGTAGCAGCATGTTAGTAAATCTCTTATACAAGGGCCAAATAGCTCCAGGTTGATATACAGCAATTTCACACACTTTCTTCTTTATTTATTTATTTATTTATTTATTTATTTATTTATTTATTTATTTTTAAATTTTTATTTTTTACACTTTCTTCTTTTAAAAAAGATTTTTATTAGTGAACCACCGTGGAGTACAGTTACAGATTTATAAATTTTCATGCTTGCGTTTCAGTCATACAATGATTAAGTGCCCATCCCTCCACCAATAGAGAAGTGCCCATTCTCTACCACCAATGATCCCAGTATCCCTTCCAGCACCCCTATCCCCTCCCCCGACCGGCCCACCTCTGTGGCAGGGCATTTCCTTTTTTCTTTTGGGCACACACTTTCTTCTAAGGAAACTTTTTTGGATCATTTTTAGCAGATTATTCATAACAAACAATGCAAAACAAGTTATTTAGGGCCTGCTATTGGGGCAGGCTTGGGTGGTGGTTAGGAAAATTGGAAATATTGGGTGGTGGGAAGGTATAAAGTGTTGGGATTGGTGTTGGAATATTGAATGCAATAAATTATTGTGCCCAACTTTATAAAAATAAAATCGCACTTGAGGCACTCTCATCCCATTGTTCATCGATTTGCTGGAGCGGGCACCAGTAACACCATTGTGAGACTTGTTTTCACTGTTTTTTGACATATCAAATACGCCATGGGTAGCTTGTCAGGCTCTGCCATGCAGGCGGGATATTCTCGGTAGCTTGCTGGGCTCTCCGAGAGGGTCAGAGGGAATCAAACCCGGGTTGGCCATATGCAAGGCAAATGCCCTATCTGCTGTGCTATCACTCCAGTCCAAAAATAAAATAAAATTTAAAAAAATACAAGCACCTCAAAAAAAAAATAAAATGGGTTTCTCATCCCGGTCTTTAAAACAGAAACTCACCTTTGCATTTTTCTTTTTTCTTTTCTTTATTTTGGTGGGGGAGGGTGGAGACAGGCACGCTTGGCAGTGCTCAGGGTTTGCTACTGGCTGTGCTCGGAGACCACGCCTGGTGGTGTTCAGGGGACAGTATGGGGTGCTAGGGATCAGTGTTGCAAGGCAAAGGCCTTACCTGCTGTATTATCACTCTGGTCCAACTTTGCCTTAACTGAAGCCTCCCCTCCAGCAGACTCTGTACACACTACTTCCCATGAGCCTCACTCCTCCAGAGGTACTCCCGTCTGCTGTGTCTTCTTTGGCTGCTCCCAGAGGGGCTCTGCACAAGCCAGTCATTGCACTTGCTTGGCTTCAAATACAAGGTGTCTGCCCAATCATGCCCAGAGCCCTTATCACTACACTCCAGCTCCTGGGGTCTCAGGGGCTCCACTTTTTTCTCCTTGTGCAGCCAGACAGCCCCCACCTGCCATTCCAGGATGCCCCATGAAAAACTAATGCTTCTCAGGTCAGCCCCTGAGAGGTCTCCTGCCTCCCTCAAATTGCTTTAGCAGCTTCTTGGTTTTCTGTGAGTTGAGTACAGTTCATGGTATGTGATGAATAGTTGAACTGGAACCAACTTGTTTCTGGAACAGAAACAAACTTGTTTTGGAAACCAGAAAAGAGAATTCAAGACGTAAAAGAGGAACCAGAATCGAGGCCAGAACTGATGCTGCCTTCCAGAAACCCTGCCATAGTCTCTCCTCCAACCTACTCCCATCCCCAGGCACAGCACTGGCAGGGAGAGATGGTTCCTCACCCCCCTGCCCATCTTGTGTTGGTTGGTAAGTCTGAGAGGACAGGGCCTTCCTGCTGCATTTTGACATCTATAAAAGCGTGTCCTAAGTATGGGTAGTCACTATCAGTGGGCCTTCAGCAAATACATAACTGGTTCACTGCATTTGAGATAGTAGAGAGCAGAACTCAGGAAACCACACATCTGTGGAAGCAGCATGGCACTGATAAGAAGGGAGAGCTCGCTGCCTGCTGCTCTCCTCCTTTATCCTGAGCCCCTGTAAAGGCCTGCCTGTCTGCCTGGGATGACAACAAGGGGGTGGGGGAGAGGCGGGGTGCATTCCTCTCCTTTCCCAGGACCTCTGATATCCAGGCCTAGTGCTTTCTAGTTCTCATGTTTTGACTTCCCCTTTAGCATTAGTTAAAAAGCAGTTACATAAAATCCTTTTCTAGCCCTGAGCCTGGGGTGGTGACACCTTGGGCATTCCTCCTGGTTCCTGCTGCTGCTGTCTCACCATAACTGATAGCACCTTGGAGGCTATACCAGGCGATCTTCCTGCTCCCGAAGGGTAGTCTTCCCACGGTTGCCAACTCCTGCTATCTGTTGCCTCCCCAAGGCATCTCCTCAGGAGCCAGGCTCTTATGGAAAGTGTGTATGTGTGTCGGTGTAGGCCGGGGGAACCATCTCTCCCTGCCAGTGCTGTGCCTGGAGGTGGGAGTGGGTTGAAGGGGAGACTATGGTGGGGTTTCTGGAAGGCAGCATCAGTTCTGGTCTTGATGGTTCTTTTAAATCTTGAATTCTATTTTCTGGTTTTCAAAACAAGACTTTGCTCTGGCCATTCGCTGTAGAGTTGGATTAAGTCTACACTTAGTGCTGGAGAGAAGAAAGTAGAACCAAGTGCATATCATTTAAGAATTCCCATAACTGCAGTGTTTACATTTTTCATCTGAGGTATTATCTAGGGAATTTTTCAAGTCTGGAATCAGAATTGATTTGCTTTTGGGGATCCAAGGGGGTACCTATGGTGCTACAAGACAAAGTAAATAATGGCTTATTTTTCCTATGGAGAAAAAGTTGCTAATATTGTAAACTATTGTTATTTTGCACTAGCCACTCATCACTCTGGTGGCCTGACAGTTTGAAGGGCTAAAAAGTTAGGGTACAGGAACTCTTTTTACTCAGAAGATAAGAGAAGAAAACAATTTTGTAGACTATATGAAAAGAAACTGCGTGACTTCTTCATCTACCCTAGGGTCGCATGTGGTCCTATTGATAAATGAGGGATCTTTGCTATTGATCAGAAAATTTGGTGATGTTTTCATCTACTACCTGGAAGTACATGGGAACCAGCCCTTCTGTATTAGTCACTTGTTTTAAAAATTAATGATTTGTTTAAAGATCTTACCCAGGTTGCCTGGTTAACATTAAAACTTATGCTACCTTCCCTATCATAGAAAATAAGCTATGTGGGGCCAGAGCTATGATAATACAGTGGATAGGGCATTTGCTTTGTCTGGTTTGATCCTCAACATCCCATTTGGTACCCCAAGTTCCACCAGTAGTGACCTCTGAGCACAGAGCCAGGAGTAAGCCCTGAGCAAGGCAGGGTTTGTTGTCATAAAACCAAAAAGGAAGGAAGGAAGGAAGGAAGGAAGG